>NC_077227.1:686030973-686330973 GCF_027887165.1 Monodelphis domestica | reverse complement strand
GTGCTAGCAAGTGACAAATCAGAAACAACTGACTGACCCCCTGGGCTGTCCTAAGCCAAGCTTAAGCCACCATTGGCACTTGTGAGACACAGGAAGTGATGTAAAGAACTGCCTATATATTTCATGTCACTTCCTGTGATCTTTCTCTCTGTGGCATTGGGAGCTCTTGGCAGGTTTTAGCATGCTTGAGGCTTTGGCAGACTTTGGCAGTGGAGGTCATTGGAAGGAGTTCTGTGAGGGTAGTTTAGGTGAGGCATCTTCCCTGAATTGGCCTTGGTAAGTTATAAGGCTGACCCCCCCCCCTTTCCTCTACCTCCTAAAGGCACTATCCTCTGAGGAGGCCCCTCATCTTGGAGAAGGCCTCATGGCTGGAAGCTGAACTAGATTTAATCTTCTGAGAAGGCCCCTTGGCTGAGGCCTCTGAACTCCCCTTGGCTTAGGCCAAAGTGGAGAAAATTTTATATCCTTTCCCTCTTCTCTTTCTTCTTAATTTCTTCCTTCTATTGTAATTAAACCACCATAAAATCCCAAACTGACTTGAGAATTTTATTGGGATTGAATTTTAATCCCTGGTGACTACGAATATAATATATTCAGAAACAACAACACTAATTTTTCCCTTAACAACGTGTTCAGTCATTCTCTAGTTGTTGCACATTCCTTCAATTTTCAATTCTTGGTCACCATAAAAAGAGAGGCTATAAATATTTTTGTACAGGTAAGTCCTTTTCCCCTATTTTTTATCTCTTTGAGATATAGATCTATCATCTACTATATAGTTATGGCATTGCTGGATCAAAGAGCATGTATAGTTTTACAGCCCTATGGGCATGGTTCCAAATTGCTCTACAGAATGGTTGTTGTTTCAGTTCACTGTTTCACCAACAGTGTAATGGTGTCCCAATTTTTCCACAAGCCCTCCAATATTGATCATTATCCATTTTTTTGGTCATATCACCAGTGTGATAGTTGTGAGGCAGTCCCTCTGAGCTGTCTTAATTATCTAAATTCTAATATCTAAATAATTATCTAAATCATAATATCTATTATGTCTTAATTGTCTAAAGATAATTTTAATTTCTTCATTTGATAATTGCCTGCTCATATATATAGCAACTCTTTTTGTGGTGGCAAAGAGCAGGAACATGAAAGAATTCCCATCAATTTGGGGATGGCTATGGTATATGCTTCAAATGGACTATTAATGTGACATAAGAAAAACAAGGTGATCTTTCACACACAAAGAAAAATAAAACCTGGAAATATAAATGAAGTGCTGCAAAGTGAAATGAGCAGAGCCAGAACTTTGTACATAGTAACAACAATAATATACAGTGGTCAATTATGAATGACTTAACTATTGTGAACAAAACAAGAGTCCAGGACAACTCTAAGACTCATGACAAAAAATGGATATCCACAGTCATAGAAGGACTCTGAATACCAATAGAAACATTCCATTCTTTACATTATTTCCTCCATGAATTTTCCTCTAGCATAAATAATGTATGACTTCTTTCACAGCATGATGAACATGGAAATATATATTATATGATAATATTTTTACAACCTATATCATATTACCTGCATTTTTTAAGGAGGGAGGAAATATGGGAGTGAGAGAGAGAACATGATTTGAAAAATATGAAAAAATTATATTAAGAAATTGTATTGACATAATCTGGAAAAAATAAAATTTACAAAAATTAAAAATAAATCAAATTAGATTGAAATAAAAATAATTTCTTATCTTATCTAATATGTCATCAAAAGTCACAGAACTATACAAAATAACATGGAGGAGTTATAACATGTTTTTGATGAGAACACTCATAACTGTGAGATTATAGATCATTAATGAATCAAATTATCAGATTATAAATATTAATTAGAACTTTTAGTAAGGACCTTCACCAACAAGGGGCATTTTGACTGTCATAAAATGTGACTGACTGTAACTAAAATATTAAAAAATGATTTCTTTTCCTGGAGGCATTTTTGAACACCTAAACTTTCAAAGGTGAACTGAGAATTCTGTGAATAAAAATCAATCTTAAAAAATAAAACAAAACAGTTTAGTGTGTGAAAAAAATAAAAGAAAAAAGGAAAGACAGTCTTCTCCCAAAGGGAATCATAAATACTCAAGATCCCCTCTGACTCCAGCATGAATGTCCTTCTGGTTTGAAACAAGATTAAAATGAATTTAATAATTCTTTAAGGGGTGGTTATTCTTCTTCTTCCTGCAGAAACTGGCAGCATACATATATGATCAACTGATACACACTATTGTCTCAAAGGAAAGTACTGTTGACAATATTTGCATTTCAAGTGGGCATCAGCTCTGGGTTATAGCTTTGAAAACTCTGGTTGTGCATATATCACCAATTGAAGTAGTGGCAGTATTCCACATCCACAGACCCGGGCTCTTTATAAATTCCTTGTTACCATGATTACCATGAGTATATGAAAAATATTTAGAGAATTTCAGAGTAGGGAGATATCCCAGGGTCACTCCTTCAATTCCTTGCCTAAAGCAAAAATATCTTTCAGAAAAAATGGACATTTAATTTGAATATCATCATTACTGAGAAACTCACTATCATTCCCTTTCTTATAAAATAGTTGAACATAAGCTTCTCTGAGTACAGAGACTATTTGTGGTTTATTTTTTACTATCTGGTACATAGAACAGTCCTATACATAGTAACTACTTAATAAGTGTTAGTTAAATTGAATTTATTATGACACATTGTACCATAGTTGAAAAGCTTTAGTATTTCCTTATATTGAGCTAATATTACTCACTGTACCTTTTTTATCTACATACTGAGACTCAATGAAATGACTCATTATTCTTTCAGAAAATAGCCTTCCAAATCTAATCCTCCCTAAATCAGTCTTCTCATCTGTAGGCTATCTCCATTTGCTCTAGTGAACCCAAGGCTTGACTATTGAATTATGGAATCCAATCTAAAAAAATTCTGCTGAAATGCTTTTTTGGAAACAATTAATAAAATTAAGACATCTTAGAGATGGAAGAGACTATGCAGACCATCAAATGTAACTTGTCTTTTGAAAGGTTATCACCTTTACAATACATCCAAAAAGGAATTGGAAGAAAAATTAACAAATAAATAAATTTGGTGAACACAGTGTCTCCAAAGGGAGCACATTTACATCTTGGTTATGTTTCTTAGGAAAGTTTTGTTGTTCTTATTGTTGTTGTTTGGTATGTATGTGTATGTGTTTGTAAAAAAATGCTTTGCTAAAAATTAAACCTATTGTTCATAGTGCTTCCTTTTAGGGTCAAGAGGAATAAATCAATTTCTCATTTTTAGAAATGATTTATCATGTACATAAAGTAAGTATGTGTCATCTGTGTACTACTCAATAATCCTTTTTCTTTCAGTGGTTAAAAAAGCTCCTCTTCTTCCTGCTCTGGTCTTAAGCCTCACTCTTCACCCTGATGACCATTCTATTTGATTATAAAGGTCTCTTTTCAAAACAATTCAACCATAGAACAGGACCCTATTCCTAAAGTGTTTTGGCTCACATAAATTTAGTAACATGATCAGGAACATAAAAGAAAGCCAAATTTTGTATTTTCATAAAATATGCCATTAAAATTGGAGAGAGATTTTGTTTAGGCAACAATGACACATATGGGAAAACAAGAGGCAACAGATCAGGTAGGAAACGAGACAGTAAAATAATGTAATATTTATGATTTCACTGTATAACAAAATAGTATTTTTAGACTTATAAAAAAACTTACAACTGCTTTGGTATTTGAATAGTTTTGATAAAAGAAAATTAAGAAAGAGAAGCCAACATTCAAATGACTTAAAAGACATAAAAAAAAGCTTTTGTAATTCTATATGTTATGCTCACTTAGATTAATGTTTTGGAATATACCATTACATTGTACTGATGTACAAAAGGAGATAGTTGTTGCTAGACATTACTTCTGAAAAAGGTCATCTAATGATGCAACAAGAGGTAACGTCATCTACCATTGTCCTATACTAACCGAAAAGAAATAGTGAAAGGCCCTTACATGTAGCAAAACAAGGAAAGGAAAAATTGAATTGACTCATTTTTTAAAAGAACTGGTAAAGCATAAGGAGAGAGGGAAAGGAGGAAAAGATATCGAATAGTAAATACTATTTGTTTCCCTTCAGTAACAGTCAATGGTGCCCTTCCTTTTAAGACAAACTTTCCTAGTCTGCTTAAGGACTTATGAAAGTAAGTCTGAGTAAGAAAGTTAGAATCTAGTAAAAGTGTGACTAGGGAAACTAGAGAATAGTTTCAACTACAGTGACATCTTCCACCTACAACAGTGTTCTAGTGAGTTACTCTTGCTATTTGTCAGGCCACTGAGCTTCAGAAAAACAGATGGAAGGAGGAGGAAAGAGACAGAAGAAAAGATTTAAAGAGAAAAAGAAGCAGAAGAAAGAAAGAAAGAAAGAAAGAAAGAAAGAAAGAAAGAAAGAAAGAAAGAAAGAAAGAAAGAAAGAAAGAAAGAAAGAAACAAACAAACAAACAAACAAACTCGATTTTAAAACAGTTGCTATAAATCATTTAATTTTCAAATGAGACATATTCATCAATGTTTAATACTTTTAGGGTCAGTTTTGTTTGCTTTGGGGTCAACCTAAAGTTGCTACTGGGCTGCTTCTCTGAGACTTTGCTAGGAGAATAGGCATAGCTGACCACAAATTCTGTTACAGGTTTCTGTTTCGAGACTCTGGAGCCTACATCTCCTAACCTTTTGAAGCTCACAGTTGCAGATCAATTTTTTCTATCTTCCATATACTCTTTCATCTAAGATAAGAATGTAGAGACAGAATAGTTACAGAAGCAAGACTTCGGAGATATTCTCATGGATTCAACTTGATCTGGGTGGGAATAGTGTGCTATTTATTCTGGTTCTCCCTATCTAAAATTAGATACCTTGTCACCTCGAGCTTTAACTCTGTCTTTTTAGCAGAGAATGAGAGACAGAGAGACAAATACATAGGATAAGAGACAGAAACAGAGAGAAAGAGAGAAAGATAGAAGCTAACAGAAAAATGAACAACACAGTTAGTTGGAGAAAGAGAGATGTAGAAAAAGAAACAATCAAGATAGTGAAAGATGGTGTGAGGGAGGAAAAGAATGAAGAGAGAGAGATTAGTAACTAACTTTGGTCATGGGAATATTTCAGGGTCTTAGAAGAGAAAGGGGTCTGTGCAATTAGGAGGAAAAATGCAAGATATTTCTTTAAGCAAAACAAATTTCACAAACTAAGATCTTAATTAAAAAGAGGAAGGGAAAATTATGCCTATATACATTCATCCATATGTCTTTGTCTGGTTTGTCTATCACAAATAAGGATTTAATCACAAAGTTACACTTATTATTTGATTTCCCCAATAAAGTAAATTGAATTGAAGAATGGATAAAGAAAAATATTATATTGTGCATAAATTATTTAAATATATATGGAATTTATAAAGACAAGATGAGAGAATCTAGCAAAATCTATTGTGCTCTGATTAACTGAAAAATGAGGAATTGTTAACATGATTTCAAAAATTATAATAATAAATATAATAATGTAAAAAGATAGAAATTGAAGTTATGTGTAAAGTCAGAAAAAAGTGTTTATATCTATGTGTGTATATGCACGTATGTGTATCTTTATGTGTCTATCTCTATATCTATCTGTTCACAGGCTTTTATCAGGGAAGCTAGGTGCCACAGTGGAGAGAACACTGGGATCTGAAGTAGACCTGAATGCAAATCTGATTTCAGACACTAGTTGTATGACACATAAAATAATTTAACCCTGTTTGTCTTAGTTTACTCATCTATAAAATGACCCAGAGAAAGAAATCACAAAATACATCAGTATCTTTGCTAAGAAAATCCAAACTGGGTAACAAAGCATTAGATACAACCAAAACAGTTGAACAAAATATATAATATATATGTATATTGTGTATAACACATATAAATATGATACATGCATACCCAGCAAAAGTCACAACATTCAAATGATCAAAATGTAAACTAGAAAAAGAACAAAATCATTTGCTAACAATGCATTTATAATAGGAGAGATTAGCATTTTTCTCTCAGAGCTAAATAAATAAAACAGAGGGGGAAGAGAAATATAGATCTGCACAGATTTGTAGAAAATAGATTTCACTTGTCTATAGTGAAATCTAAGTGGGAATATTTAAAAATTCACTTGTTTCTAACCATCTTACAGTAAATTTGCTTTCAAAATCTATCCTTCATTACAGTATGATTGAATTATAAACACTTTTTTAAAGTATATTTGTTCAAAAATATAAATTCTTATAGAATTGGGCTTCCTTAGGATAATTTCTTCTTACAGATCCTACCACAATGAAAAATTAAAAATCATTAGTAAAATAAATGCTGCAAAGATCTACTAAATGAGTCCAGAGCACTGTACTCTGCACTGAGGGTGATAAAAACATTGGATCTTTCTGTACTTCCTCCTCATTGCTGAGTTGGTTCATTGCTAATTTGGAACACATATGAATTAAAATGAAAATTAATATTTCAATTTGGGTATATTAATTTTAAAAGATATTGTGGATTTTATTTCTGTTGATATGTTTGGTTCATAGGACCAAGGCTTTAGGTAGTTTATATCACTTCCTCATCCACTAAGTACAAAGCAGTTAGAAGTGCCAGGGGGCTCTGAGACTTGCCTATTAGATCACAATGGAAATATGAGCAAGAAAGCTTTGTTAAGCTGAATCAATTTGAAATCTGCTTAATGTCTATCCTTGTTGAATATTTTCTGCTTTGCTTAAATAAATGTACTTTTGTTAACTGTTGTAAATATGTAAATATATGCCAAGATTTTGTGGAAAGCAATTTTATAAACTGATACACTAAAGTGTGTCAAGTGGAGGACAACCAGGATGGTGAAGTGCTTCAATTTTTTTAAAATATGACTTTCATTTAGAGAAATTGGAAAAGCTTTGATTATACAAGAGAAGATTCAGAGGGCACATTCAAGATAATAGGAAGTATTTAAAGGACTATCATAGGTGAAAGGAGGAATAGACATGTTTTACATGTTCTCAAAGGATACACACATGATTATGGTTTTACAACGGAAAGGAGCAATTTAGATTTTATATTAGAAAATACTTCTTAGCAATGTGAATACTCTAAAAGTATGTCCTGTCTCATAAACTGGTACTTTCCCATTCATTGGAAGTTTTCAAACATACTGTAGAAGAGATTTTTGTTCAAATGAAAATTGGACTATGAATACCCTAAACTACTATTCAGATTTGATATTCCATTGTTCTATAGTTTATAGTCATGTACCATTAGTTTTAAATCTTTTGAGTTTATTGTCAAGAATAGTTACAGTGTTTTCTGCCTTCCTCCTTTCTTCTCTTCTCTTAATTCAATCCTCTTTCCCTTCCTTCCTTACCTTATCTTCTTGCCTTCCTGCATTTTTGTCTTTCTTGCAGCCTTCTTTCTTTAATAACTTATCCTTTCTCAACTGAATTAATTTCAACTTAAGAAAGATCAAATACCTATTTTTTGTAAGACACAGTCCTTTTCACTATGACTATGGATGCAAAACTGAAAGAGTCAGTGTTCTCAAACACTCACCTTTCTTTTTTCCCTACCCCTTCCTTCTTTTTCTCAACGTACATTGAACTGTCCTTGTACTTACATGTATTCACCAAGATGATGAACTGAATTTCTATCCATTCTTCAAAGTCCAAATCAAATTACCTCCTTTCTTGAAGCCCTCCCATATTTCTTTTATTGAATGCCTTGTTAACATCCCTCCACACCATGAACATCAAAAGGAATTTTTATGGCAAATCTTTAATTCAGTCTGTCAGTGCCTTATTTTTGTTATCTGGGTTTGGCTCTTATATTCCTAAAAAGTAAAATTATGAAAGGCAGGAATTTCATGTCTCCATGAGCATGAAGGCCAGTGTTTTCC
This sequence comes from Monodelphis domestica, assembly GCF_027887165.1. Taxonomy (NCBI): domain Eukaryota; kingdom Metazoa; phylum Chordata; class Mammalia; order Didelphimorphia; family Didelphidae; genus Monodelphis; species Monodelphis domestica. The sequence continues at coordinate 686,322,977 of NC_077227.1, read as the reverse complement.
CTGGAAAAGGTACTGAATGAATGTTTGGTGAATGAATATTTGTTTTTGAGATAACATCTTCATAAAAACATATAGATATATAAAAGTCTGATCAACAAACATTTATCAAATACTAACCTAATTTCAGGTTCTCCACTAAGTGCTGGAGACACAAATAATGAAAAAAGATGGTCTCTACTCTCAAAGAAGAATCTCCTCTGAAAAATAACATACTGACATTTATGTATATATAAGATATAGACAAGTAAATTGGAGGTAATCAATAGAATGAAGACATGAGCATGGTATCTTTAGTATTTATAGACTTCAATGGTTCTATCACCTTACCAATGCTGTTACTCTTTGTAACTGTGCTCCTCACAATCCATTCATACTTTCTTTTTCTATCAGACTTCCTATAAGACTTTCCTACATACAGGCTTTCCTATTAAGCATTGAATACATACTTAGGGAAGTCTACCTGTGTTCCAGAGTCTCATATAATCATGATATTGTCTACAAACAGTTCCATTTGGATTCTGCACTACATCTTCTATATGACAGTGGCAAGCACCAATGGTGAGGATATAACTAAATGAGTTTTTCAAGGAAGCATGCCAATACACCAATTCAAAATTGGTGCATTTATGACCAGTTCAGAACTGATATATAGTTTATCCTGGCAATATTCACTATTCCTGGTTTTTAATTATTCAGAGTTCATCAGACTATTGGAATTGTATATAAGAGAGATAAAATAAGACAATCTAGTTTTGGTGGAGGATAAGGAGATATCTAGCTAGTAAATTTTGCTCAACTAGTCAGATACAATTAAATAAAGAATATGAATGATCTCTAATCTCCATATATATCTTTTTCCATGTCCTATCATTCAGTAGTTCTTGGACTATTTAACAACTCTTCCAGCTAAGGCAAATGTGCCTTTTTGGGAAATGTAGATTCTGGGAATTAGGAAATAATTAATACAATTATACATACATCTTTTGTATTTATATATAGAAGTACATGCACTTATATTTCCTTTCCTCTCTTTAAAGTCAGAAATTAATTTGTGAAATTAACTTTGGTTACAGAAATCTGATCTTGGTATCCTCCTTTTTCTCTTCCACTCCAAAATGTTCTTAGATTCCACAATTAGAGCCAATAAAACAAAGCAATATCCCCCTTTAGAGCTCAAACTAAGAACACAGTCTGAGGATCAAAGCCACAAACATGAGCATAATCTGGTTTATATTTGGGCTCAATGGATCTAGAGCCAAAGGAAGTCCACATTGAATAGGATCAATATAAAAAATGAAGAAAGGAATATTCTTATCAAATAATGATACTTTTTTCAAGAATAGACTGAATTCCAGGTTATATCATTATAGAGAAGAAGCAAATTAGTCTCTCTCCCCCACTTATAAATACATACTCAGCTAAAAGCAACAAAGCTGAAGGGTTAGATAGCCTCTGACAGAAAAAAAAAACAAAAACATTTCCAATTCACAGATGTATATTGTTTCCATGGTTATAAGCCTCTCTTTTAGGTCTATGGTTTGCCATTGTTACTACCAGACAGCTGTTCAGAACTCTGCAGCTCTGGTCTCCCTGGCCTTCAAGGAACTCTTTTGTAACCTTTCTGGAAACCATCCTCAGTTAACACTCTCTACCCTCCATGTTCACTTCCTCCTATATACCTGTTACTTCCTCTCTCCACCACTTTGCATGGTCATGTTTGTATTTAAGTTTGTGGTAATTCCTCCCTCTTTCTCTCTTTTCCATGTGGAAAGTTGGTGAGCTTTCTAGATTTCTCTAGCCTTTTACTTTCCCTTTGCTTCAAGTTAAATATTAATAAATATTATTATTTATAATGCCTGGAGTATTGAACATTAATTTTAAAATTTACATATTTCAATTACTAATATACAATTTCACCTGAAATAGTATTTATAACTCACTGCTTGCAACCTTTCTGTATCATGATAAATAGTGTGAATACTGAATTAGGCTCTTCTCAGATTGTTACAATGAAGGTAATTAGCTCTTCCTTGATAGTAAAAATGAAGGTACTTGGCTCTTCCTTGATTGTGAAGATTAAATTGTAATCACTTGTTTATTTTTGGATTTAATCCCCAAAGTATAAATAGGGTATTTAAAGTTGAGTATAGAGATCTGTCCATTTTTAGATTTTAATCCCCCAAAGTGTAAGCACAGTACTTAAAGTTAAGTATGGAGAGCTGCCCATTTTGGATTTAATCAAAAAGGTAGGAACACCCATCTCACACACTGAGTGGGAAGTCTATGACCCACATGTGAAAGAGTAGGTGACCATCAGAATCAACTGACTGCCTTCTGGGAGGTCCTAGAGCACAGCCTCGACTGTGATTGGTAGACGTAAGATTAAGGGAAATAATGCAAAAAAAAAAGGTCTTTAAAAGAAAGTGACAAGGGCCTGAAGTCAGGTCTTCTGGGAGTTCAACTAGGACTTCCTGTTCTGCTGGAGTTCTGCTGGTATTTCTACTGGAGTAGAGAATAATTCTTCATTCAGAAGAATGCTTACTGAATCAGTTTTTCCTGGTAACCCTGTTCCTTTGAACTGACATGTGATGAATATAAAGGCTGGCTCTCTTTCCCTTGGCCTTTATGGAGGCACCAGCCTCTGGAGAGGCCCATCATCCTGAAACTCTTTTGCCTTGACTGGGGCCTCTGAACTCCTGCCTGGCTCATAGGAGAACAGTGGCAGCAAGCTGTCTCTTTTTCTTCTCTTTCTCTCTTCCTTAATATCTTCCCTCTTTATTGTAAAATAAACTACCATAAATTCCATTCTGAGTTTAGTAATTCATTTGGGATTTAGTAATTAAATCCCTGGCAACCAACTAAAATATTATTCAGTTCAACCATAAATTTAAAAATAGTATTCATGAATTTTGTTACCCCCACAAAATCTATCCCTTATTGGACAATCTACTGGTGTCAGGCATCTCTTTAAGTAGCTCAAGCAGAAGACACTCATAAACTGTTGATGGAAGGGATGACTCTATAGTACATTTTATAAATATTTACATGATATATATAACATACATTTAAATAAGTAGGCACTTGAATATGACAACACTATATTCTTAAGACTAATATTTCTCAGTTTTCATATTTTTTCCTATGTTTGATTCCTCCTCCTGAAATGTTCCAACAGCAGTAGCCTACAGAGATCATGATATGAGTTACCATTGATGTTCTAAGAGACTTAGTCATAAGAAGACCTGAACTTCTCCTTCATATAGCCTTAAGGTTGCCATTGCCACCCATCTGAAAAGTTGTTTTAATGTTGACATTCTGGTTATAATATTATAGATTTAGATATGGAAGTAACTTTAAATGTCATCTAGGCTGGGAGACCAGAGAGATTGAAGAACTAAGTGCTTAGCACTGAGAAACTACTGTCACATTGGAAATAAATGTTAGAACCAGGATTTTAACCCAGTTTCTCTGATTCCAAATCCAGCAATCTTTCCCACCAATTGTATCCCACCAATTACTCCTATGCAATACATTAGGAATTCCTTGGGAATCTGATTCCCATGAAGAAAAATGTTTTGTTAGAAACAAAATTGAAAGACGTTCCTACTCAGAACATTGAAATCTATCTACACAAATCACTGGTTCATCTGACTTGTTCCCATGGGATTCAGTTATAATCTCTATACAGATAATTCCTAAATCCACATATCTAGACCAGCTTTCTCCCTTGAGTTCTACTCCTTCATTCCTGATCACCTAAGGGATATTACTACCTGAGTGTCTTATCATTTCAAACTCCATCTTTCTAAAATGGAATTATCTTATTCCTGGAAGCTTCTCTTCCAATAACATACCTTATTTCTTTTGAGGGCATAAACCTCCTTCACAACTGGGAATCTGTGTCCTAATTACACATAGTTTAAAATGAATCATCTGAAGTGAGATTTGCATTGAATTTCTGCTTCTGTCACCAGATAACCTTGTATAAGTCATAACTTTCCTCAGTTAGATTTTCCTCTTCTGTGAATGATGTTAGACTAGACCACTTCTGAAATGCCTCATAATTCTAAATAAATAATTCTTTCTGAGGCCCAGTTTCAAAATCTATCATCTTTAATTTTTGCCTTCTCTTTAGTCGTCCAATCTCACTCTCCATTTCATCAATTGCCAATTAGCACTCACAATCCTGCCTCTTCAACATTATTTGCACAATTCTTCTCATTCTGCTTGCTTGATTACCTAGTTCAAGCCCTCATCATCTCTCATTTGAGTTGTGGCAATACCTTCTCCCTGACTTCACCCTTTTCCTTCGTCAATCCAACTTTCCAAATCCATGCTATCAAAATTATTTTCTTAAAACACAACTCAAAAGTCTTGAATTATGAACTCTAGAACAAAAAAAAGAACACCTCTTCACTATGATATTTAAAGGGTTCCTGTGATCATATCTTCTACAAACTGAACTATTAAGCAATAACCCATAAACATTTTGTCTCTCTAATATGAACTTTCAAATAGGTTCTCCACAAAATTTGAGATGCATACCCTCCTCATTTCTACTCCTCAGAATCTCTCATTTCCTTTATCCCACAATTCAGGGGCCAAATACACCTAGAACCCTTCCCTGATAGAACCCCCTAGAACCTTTATGCAACCACATATAAATGAGATTACTCTCTTCTCCAATTACCTTGTATTTACTTACCTGTTTTTGCTTGTGATCCTCAATAGAATATAATTGCACTCCATTAAGGCAGGAAGAAATTATTTTTTGTCCTGGTAAATCCATTGCCTACCACAGGGCTTGACTCATGTTAAATGTTTAATGAATTTAAATTAATTGAACTTGATTAAACATTTTAAAAATTAGTTTCATCTCCTCTTTCATTTCTTATCTTTGGATAGAAAACAGCCTTATTCCACTATTTGAATTGTTTATCAGAGAGATTTTAGAGACTTAGTCTATTATAAACTCTGGGTTATTTAGTATGACTTTTATTCCAGGCCCATCTCTGACAGATACTGACCAAGTGATCCAGGGCAATTGTCTCTTAAAATTCTATGGTACCCAACTTAGTTATCTAATGCTATAAATTAGAAAATAGATTCTAATATGAATATGAATAAAAGTAGTTTCTGACAATATAGCACTATTAAATATACAATTGGAAGCATTTAGTTCACAATCTTTGATGAAAAATGTGGAATCTATATTTTTAAGCTCATGAGTAAGTGAATGGTAAGAAAAAAAAATTCTGTTTTAAGTTAATTTTTTTTAAACCCTTGACTTCTATCTTAGAATCAATACTATGTATTGGTTCCAAGCAGAAGAATGGTAAGGGTTAGGTAATGAGACTTAAGTGACTTGCCCGGGATCACAGCTGAGAAGTTTCTGAGACTGGATTTGAACCCAGGACCTCCCATCTGTAGGTCTGTGTCTCAATTCACTGAGCTACCCAGCTGCCCCTTCAAGTTGTCTTGAAGACTATATGTTCTTATAATTTAAGTTTAGTTTGAATATAGGAGAATATAATAAAATATCTGTATGTTTTTGAGATTCTAAAGAAACAGCTCATAGAGACTTAGAATAGTCTCTTGTATATCCAGCAAACATTTCATACATGACTTAGACATAAAATACAAATTCTGTGTACCATATTGACTTCAGAGACCATCTGTTTGTTTTTATTGAAGTATTTTCCTGAGTAAGGTAGACTATATGGTAACCAACATCTCTTTACTGAGCAATTCCAAGTATTTTTGTTTCTTTCCTGAGCGATATTCCAAGAAAATGTCCTTATTTTTAGCCCATATGCCAAGCCAATTTAAATAAAAATGAGAGATAATTAGAATCAAGAGAGAGAAGGTGACAGAGAGTTTATCTGTGATTTGGACACCTTTAAAGGTAGAAACTCATTTCAGTGTTGCCGTTCATCAATTCAACTTTAGGTTATTTTCTTAGAAAGTTACCCAGGACACTGGAGAGGCTAAATTACTTCCCTATGATTCCCTTGCTCTCATAAGAATTTTAAAAGTCCTTGACCGCAAGGCTTCCTATTTTCAAAGCTAACCTACTCCCTTCCTTATATCATGTGGCCTCTCTCTGTGTGTATGTACATTTGCATTTGTATATTGGTACATACATATCTACCCTGGTATATGTAAATGTATGTGTATGTGTATATATATATATAGGTGAAGTAGTCTAGGAGATAGGAAGAACTAGAACATGAGCTTCCAACATGCATAAAAGGTAGCTCTAGGAAATGGAATCCATTATTGAGTTTGCTGGCTGCTGAGGTCAGTGAGTAGCATAGCATAGAAGATAAAGTGTTGATTTCAGCACATGGATTATTCAAAACTTGGGACTTCATGTCATCATGGATAGGGAGAGTAGCTTGATGCAGCTACCTCTGTCCCCATAGAAGAAGAAAAAATAAAGGTCAAATTTCCTAGTTAAGGTTTATTGTTCAAATCCCTCTTATCTCCTTTCTATACATTTACCCCTCTTTACATATGTGCTATAATTGCAGAGGAGCAGATGATAATCTTATATAAGAAAAAAAATGGTTCCTGAAAATTATACTGGCCTAAAAGTGTAATGAGAAGATTATCGAGAAAGAGACCACAAGGAAGATCACCATGAAGTTTTTACTTCTGTGATCCTCAACCTCATGATCTATAAAATGAATTAGGTGGATTTGATGATATCCATGAACCTTTTTAATCCAAATTCTTGGGCTGCAGAGGAAATACCTGCTCACATATGGGTTGTAAAATATTAAAATGGAAATGAAAAAATACCGTAAAGTCTAGATCCATGATCATTTTCTATAGATATGACAAGTCACCTATGCCTGTGTATATATTTTATTTCTTTGGATTGTTTCATGTTTGGAATTATTTTTGGCCTCAATCAGATTGAATGTGAGGAAAATATACTTACTATCAGTATTTAGGAAAATTTAAACATCAATAATAAATTGTTCTCTTACTAATTCTATAGTATTCTGTAATCCATTTAACAACTATTTTCTCCTAATCAATCCATAGCAATTAATAATTGCCAAATAATATCTGAAAATACTAATTATAATAGCACATATAAATGTAGTAACTTCTTACATAATATCCTAATGGAAAATTAATCTAATATGAACATATATAATATAGTATTACTTGTAATTTTCAAAGAAATGGGATGGGATTTTGAATCAACAATTTAGTATAGATTCATTCACTTATTCACTCAATAATATATTCATATACTCATTTATTCATTTGTACATGGACTATTAGAAAGAATATACTTTCCTTCATCAACTTACAGACATTCAGGATTGGAGTATCAAAGTGTTTTATTATTTTTAATATTCAAATCTCAAATTATTTATATTTTAAAACAACACAATATCTCTGGTTTCAAATGAATCATGGACATCATGGTGTCCAACTTGTCAGGGAGTTGAATAAGCATTTATAACCAAATATGAGTCCCCTCATATTCAAAATCTGTCTACCTGCTAAGCACAATGCCAAATACTAGTAATACAGAAAGAAACAAAAAATGTCTGTTCTCAAAGGGCTCAAAATCAAATTGGGGAGACAAAAAATAACAAATAATTAATAAATGGCAATTAAAGTCATTAATACTCCATCAGCCAATCTATTCAATCAGCAGAGTAGAGAAGAAGCCCCTTCAAGATAGAATAGCCCAAATTCACAGATGCAGCAAATAAACAGAGGATCAAGATTACAGTCAATGACAGGATGGAAAGAAGTAAAAAATATGAGTAAACAACAGAAAAGGAAAAAATAAGAAATATAATTGACAGCTTTTATCCAGGTAATGAACAAAGAGCAAGAGGAACAAAGGAGGATCAGAAAATACAAAGCAAAAACAGAGAAAATCTAGGAAATTGGAAAAAGGCTTTGGAAGAATTCAAAACACAATACAAAAAACAATGAAGAGAGGTGAAGACAATTGAGAAAAGAACTTAAAAAGAAAATTTAGTCATCTGGAAACAGAGGTATATGAACTAAAACAAGAAAATAATGTTTTGAAAGCCAGAATTGACCAGTTTGAAAATGAGGCAAAGAAAGTGAAAGATAACCTAAAAAGAAAATCAGAAAAGAAGAATAAGGATGACCAAAAAGTAAGGGATGAAATTCAGTCTTTAAAAATTAGAATCCATAACTATAAGAAAATGACTTCACAAAACAGCAACTGTTGAATATAGGTTGAATAGTACCAGAGCGAGGACACAGCATTGTTTCAAGCCATTGGAGATGTTGAAGCAATCTGAAGTCTCTCCACCAGATAGGACTTCCCCTGTCATGTTGACATGAAAGAGCTGGATCAATTTGACGAATTTTGCTGGGCAACCGAGCTTGCTAAGGATCACCCACAATGCTTCCCTGTTCACTGTGTCGAACACCTTCGTCAGGTCTATGAAGACAATGTAGAGACTCAGGTTCTGCTCAAGGCATTTTTCCTGCATTTGCCTCACTGTGAAGACCATGTCAATGGTGCTGTGATCTGGTCAGAAGCCACATTGTGATTCAGGCAGATTCTGCTCTGAAGCAGATGTCAGGAGTCTGTTGAGTATAACATGGGCGAGGATCTTTCCAGCAGTGTTGAGTAGTAAGAGGCCTCTGTAGTTGTCACAGGCTGCTTGTGAGCCTTTGTTCTTGTATAGAGCTACGATGGAGGCATCTCTGAGTTCTGGGGGCATGTCTTCCTCTTCCCATATGCTGGTCAGCACTATGTGGAATGCCTGGAGCACCTTTCTATTTAAGGCCTTGTACACCTGGGTTGGGATCCCGTCTTTACTGGGTGCCTTGCCTGCACTCATTTGTTTAATGGCTTTTTGGACTTCCTCTATTGAAGGAGGGATGTCAAGTTGTTCAATGGTGTGGTTTTGGGGGATCTGGTCAAGGGAGCTTTGGTCGACTGAAGAGGGTCGGTTCAGAAGCTGACTGAAGTGTTCTTTCCACCTGTTGCTGATGCCTTTTTTATCTTTTATGAGAGTGTCACCGTCAGAGGATAGCAAGGGAGTGGTGGTGGGTTTTAATGGCCCATAAACAGTTTTGAGGGCACTGAAAAATTGTTTGTAGTTTTTGGTATCAGCAAAGCGCTGGATTTCTTCTGCCTTTTTTTCCCACCATAGGTCTTGTATCTTCCTGATCTCACACTGCCCTGTGGCTTGGAGAGACTTGAACCTGTCCTTTTTAGGAGCAGAGTTTGGGTTATTTTGCCACTCCATAAAGGCTTTGTTCTTTTTCCTCAATAGGTCTTCAATAGCAGTGTTGTTCTTGTCGAACCAGTCCTGGTGGTTGCGTTGTTTGGGGCCTACGACTGCCTTTGATGTTTCCTTCACTGCATCTCTGAACTGGTTCCATTTCTCAGTTGAGCTTCCATTGAGTGGTCCCTTGGCAGACAGCTTGTCGTTAAGGCAGGACTGGAATGTTTGCAAATAAGATGGATCTCTAAGATGACTCACGTTGTAAAATGCGCGAACTGTCTGGGCATGTTTTGGATGGCAAGGCGCAATGCACATTTGAAGACTCACTCTAACCAATCAGTGGTCTGTCCAGCATATGGACAAGACATAAATAGGTATATAAATATATGTATACATAAATACAATAAATACATATACAGGTATATGTATACATATGTATATATATATATATACATATACATATATACACAATTAGAGCTAAACAAAGAGGTTAGTACTAAAAGAAATGACAAAATAAAGAAATGGGGGTAAATTTATATGTCACAAAGTAGCTCATGCCAGGAGGAGGGAGAATATCAATACATTGGCAGGTTAAAGAGGTTGGAGATAGGAAATACTCAACTCTTAAGTGCATTGAAATTGACCCAAAGAGGGAAGAACAATCCAATCCATTGGGGCAGAGAATAGATTTGTGCACTGTAAGGGAGTAGAAGTGTAACAAATGGATTGGTGGGGAGGGAAGTAGTAAAAGGGAGACAGAGGGCAGGGAGGTAGTTTTTTTTTTAAAGACTGTAAGAAAATAAGGGGGTGAATAAGAAGGGAGGCGGGTAGAAATGGAAGTAAAATAAGGGTGGGAACTAGGGGGACTGATTGAAAACAAACATTGGGGTAGAAGGAAATAGTGAAAGAAGAAAAGATAGGACTAGGAGTAGAAATCAAAATTCTGGGAAATACACAGCTGGTAATCATAACTCTGAATGTGAATGGAATGAAGTTACCCATAAAATGCAAGAGAATAGCAGCATGGATTAGAATCCCAAACCCTACCATATGCTCTTTACAAGAAACACACATGAGGAAGGTAGATACTCATCGAGTAAAGGTAAGCAGATGGAGCAAAATCAATTGGGCATCAACTGAGGAAAAAAAAGGCAGGAGTTGCAATCATGATATCTGACAAAGCCAGAGTAAAAATAAATCTAGTTAAAAGAGATGGGGAAGGTAATTGCATCCTGATAAAAGGCAGTATAGACAATGAGGAAATATTAGTATTCAACATGTATGCACAAAATGGCATAGCATCCAATTTTCTAAAGGAGAAACTAGGGGAACTCAAGGATGAAATAGATACAACAACTATATTAGTGGGAGACCTGAAACTTCATCTATCAAACTAGAGAAATCAAACCAAAAAATAAATAAGAAAGAGGTAAGAGAAGTGAATGCAATCTTAGAAAAATTAGAGTTAGTAGATATGTGGAGGAAAAATAAAAAGGGACAAAAAGGAATATACCTTCTTTTTAGCAGCACATGGTACATTCACAAAAATTTAACATGTATTAGGGCATGAAAAAATTGCAAACAACTGCAAAAGAGGAGAATAAATGCAACCTTCTCAGATCACAATGCAATGAAAATAATAATTAGCAAGGATAAATGGAGAGGTAAATCAAAAATTTATTTGAAATAAAACAATGTGATTCTCCAAAACCAGTTAGTTAAAGAACAAATCATAGAAACAATTAATAATTTCATTGACGAAAATGACAATGACATCCTTTCAAAACCTATAGGATGCAGCCAAAGCAGTACTCAGGAGGAAATTTATATCCTTGAGTATATATATTAACAAATTAGGTAGGGCAGAGGTCAATGAATTGGGTGTGCAAATTAAAAAACTAGAAAGTTAACAAATTAAAAATCCTCAGATGAAGACTAAATTAGAGATCCTAAAAATCAAAGGAGAAATTAGTAAAATTGAAATTCAAAGAACTATATATTTAATAAATAAGACTAGAAGCTGGTACTTAAAAAAAAACTATTAAGTAGACAAAGTACTGGTCAATCTAATTTAAAAAAGGAAAGAAGAAAACCAATTTGACAGTATTCAAGATGAAAATGGAGACCTCACCTCTAATGAAGGGGAAATTAAGGCAATCATTAAAAACTATTATGTCCAATTATTTGGCAACAAATATGGCAATCTAGGTGATATGGATGAATAGTTACAAAAATATAAATTGCCTAGACTAAAAGAGGAAGAAATAGATTACCTAAACATCCCTATATCAGAAAAAGAAATTGAAGAAGCCATCAAAGAACTCCATAAGAAAAAATTCCCAGGTCCAGATGGATTCAGAAATGAATTCTATCAAACATTCAAAGAACAACTAATCCCAATATTATACAAAATATTTGACAGAATAAGCAAAGAAGGAGTTCTACAAAATTAATTTTATGACACAACTATGGTACTGATTCCAAAGATAGGCAGGTCAAAAACAGAGAAAGAAAACTATAGACCAATCTCCTTAATGAATATAGATGCAAAAATCTTAAATAGAATATTAGCAAAAAGACTCCAGCAAGTCATCGCAAGGGTTATTCACTATGACCAGTTAGGATTCACACCAGGAATGCAAGGATGGTTCAGTATTAGGAAAAACAACCTCATAACTGACCATATTAATAAGCAAACTGACAAAAATCACATGATTATCTCAATAGATGCAGAAAAAGCCTTTGATAAAATACAACACCTATTCCTATCGAAAACACTAGAATGTATAGAAATAGAAGGGCCTTTCCTAAAAATATTAAGCAGTATTTTTCTAAACCTATCAGCAAACATCATCTACAATGGGGATAAAGTGGAAGCCTTCCCAATAATATCAGGAGTTAAACAAGGATGTCCATTATTACCTCTATTATTTAACATTGTACTAGAAACACTAGCAGTAGCAATTAGAGAAGGAAAAGAAATTGAAAGTATTAAGGTAGACAATGAGGAGATCAAGCTATCACTCTATCCAGATGATATGATGGTCTACTTAAAGCATCCTAGAGAATCAACCAAAAAGCTAGTCGAAATAATCAACAACTTTAGCAAAGGTGCAGGATACAAAATAAACCCACATAAATCCTAAGCATATCTATATAACTCCAAACCATTTCAGCAGCAAGAATTAGAAATAGTTTAAAACCACCCTAGGCAATATAAAATACTTAGGAATCTATCTGCCAAGACAAACACAGGAACTATATGAACACAACTACAAAACACTCTCCACATAATTAAAACTAGATCTAAATAATTGGAAAAAAACATTGGTTGCTCATGGGTAGGACAAGCCAACATAATAAAAATGACAATCCTGCCCAAATTAATTTACTTATTTAGTGCCATACACATTGAACTACCAAAAACCTTTCTTACCGAATTAGAAAAAAAACATAATGAAGTTCATTTAGAAGAACAAAAGATTAAAGATATCCAGGGAAATCATTAGAAAAAATGCAAAGGAAGGAAGACTTGCAGTCCAAGATCTCAAACTGTACTATAATGCAGTGGTTATCAAAACAATTTGGTACTGGCTAAGAGACAGAAAGGAGGATCAATGGAATATACTTTTGGTAAATGACCTCAGCAAGATAGTCTATGATAAGCCCAAAGAGCCCAGTTTTTTGGGACCAAAACCCAGTATTTGATTAAAAAAAAACTGTTGGGAAAATTGGAAGACAGTATGGGAGAGATTAGGTTTGGATCAACATTTCACACACTACACCAAGATAAACTCAGAATGGGTGAATGACCTGAATATAAAGAAGGAAACTAAGCAAATTAGGTGAACACAGAAAAGTATACTTGTCAGATCTTTGGGAAGGGAAAGACTTTAAAACGAAGCAAGAGCTAGAAAAAAATCACAAAATGTAAAATCGATAATTTTGATTACATCAAATTAAAAAGTTTTTATACAAACAAAATGAATGAATTCAAAATTAGAAGGGAATCATCAAATTGGGAAACAATCTTCATTACAAAAACCTCTGACAAAGGTCTAATCACTCAAATTTATAAAGAGCTAAAGCAATTGTTCAAAAAATCAAATCATTCTCCAATTGATAAATGGGCAAGGGAAATGAATAGGTAATTTTCAGTTAAAGAAATCAAAACTATTAATAAGCACATGAAAAAGTGCTCTAAATCTCTTATAATCAGAGAAATGCAAATTAAAACAACTCTGAGGGATCACCTCACACCTAGCAGATTGCCTAACATGACAGCAAAGGAAAGTAATGAATTTTGGAGTGGATGTGGCAAAGTTGGGACAGTAATGCATTGCTGGTGGAGTTGTAAAATGATTCAACCATTCTGGAAGGCAATTTGGAACTATGCCCAAAAATGGCTATAAAATACTATCTGCCCTTTGATCCAGCTATAGCATCGCTGTATTTCTACCCCAAAGAAATAATAAGGAAACAGACGTGTACAAGAATATTCATAGTTGTGCTCTTTTTGGTGGCAAAAAAATTGGAAAATGAGGGGATGCCCTTCAATTGGGGAATGGCCAAACAAATTGTGGAATATATTGGTGATGGAATACTATTGTGCTAAAAGGAATAATAAAGTGGAGGAATTCCATGGAGACTGGAACAACCTCCAGGAAGTGATGCAGAGCGAAAGGAGCAGAACCAGGAGAACATTGTACCCAGAGACTGATACACTGTGGTTCAATCGAATGTAATGGACTTCTCCATTATTGGCAAAGCAGTGATCCTGAACATCTTGGAGGAATCTTTGAGAAAAAGCACTATCCACATTCAGAAGAAACACTGTGGGAGTAGAAACACCAAAGAAAAACAACTGCTTGATTACTTGGGTTGAAGGGATATGACTGGGGATGTAGACACTGAATGAACATCCTGGTGCAAACATCAACAACATGGAAATAGGTTCTGATAAAGGACACAAGTAACACCCAATAAAATTGCCTGTTGGCTGTGAGAAGGGTGGGTGGAGGGGAGGGAGGAAAATAACATGATTATTGTAACCAAGGAATAATGTTCTACATTGGCTAAATAAACTAATTCAAATAAAAAAAAAGTAAATAAATAAAATAAGTCAGACAGAAACAAAGCAGGAAATAATTTTAGAGTTAGGAGAAATAGCCAGAAAAAAAATTCTGAGAGCAGAGATGGGACACTGGAAGTGAAACTCCTTTCTTCTACAGCATTCTCAACAGATAATTTAAAAAATTAGTAAAAAGAACTATTTCTTTCCTGAGGGCATCCCATTTAACTTTGGGTTAATTCTTATTGTGAGTGGTTGTTTTTCTTCTTATATCCAATCAAAATTGGTTCATCTTGAAATCTCACCTATTTTGGCATGTTATGCTTTCCAAGACAAAGTAAATTAAGCCTAAATTCCATTTCCCATAACAGTTTGTTTTCTTCAAATACTTTCCTTTTTTCCTCCCTCACTGACCCCTCTCATTCCATATTCTATCATTCCCTCTAGGCTGTGCATCACAAGTTACCTCAATTCAAGCGTTTTATTATATAATATGCAAATTAATCATTGTAGCATCGTGATTAGGGAAGGGTATCAAATGATAGTAATATTTCAAAAGAGGATTGGTCATAAGAGTCACCAACAAGAGTATCAAAAACATGTGGCCTAAGAAGCTCACTTCCCACACATATAAAAGGCAAAGAGAATTCAGTTATGGTCTATATAGAGTGAACAATGTTTATCTTATACTTCAAACAAGTTACTTTCCTCTAAGCTCAATGCCCAGGTTCGTCCTTTTCTTAGTTACAAAGAGAAGTGGATGTAGGTGTGATTATTTTAAGCTCTCCAATAGTGGACTTTTTTTGCTTATAAATGTTATTATATTTCTCCTTACATCCAAAAAGAGAAATGAACAGTTTCCAATGAGAGTTGGATGAACCCAATGGGAGATTTTAGGGAAAGGACTCTTGGTCAAATAAAACTCAAACTAGATGAGCTTTAAGTTTGTTTCCTCGTTTAATAAAAATAATAAGCATCCATGCATGTTGAGTTTAAAGTTTACAAAAAGCTTTACAAATGCCATCTCATTTTATATTTATAACATCCTTGAGAAGTAGGGTGCTCTTATTATCTCTGTTTTACACATAAGAAAATTTAGGCAATCAGCAGATCTGAGACTTTCCCAGACTCCTAAAATTTTTAAGTTCCTGAAGTCATTATGGAACTTAAATCTTCCTGTGTCTATTTCTATTGTTCTAAACACTGAGCAAACTAAATATCAAACAGTAGTATATTATATATAGAATACTACCTATGTGAGAAATTCACTTAATATTTCTGAGACTCAGTTTCCACATATGCAAAACAGGTATATTTGTACCTCCTTAAAAGAGGTGCTTTGAGGAAAAATATTATAAAATGCTCTATGAATGTCAATTACCAAAGTAAGATTACGATTATGGTCCATTTCTAAGGGAAGCATTATGAATGCATTAGATACACATCAGATGCATAGAGATTGGTTTTGTTGGGTAAGAACTATAATGGAATACAAGGGGCAAGGGGACTAAATCAGAGACCTGATGGGGAATATTTTTTACAGTTTTCTCTATGATCCAATAATAGGATCCTCTGTTCATAGAAAGTTCCTGATTTCATAAGAGATGACAATTTAAACATTTTCTCTGGTTCTTATCTGAAATGCTGTAAAAAACAGAGTCTGTTTTATTAATTATACTTCTTTAACATGCCCTGAAAATAGATGGAAAGGGTGAATGTAGCAGTCAGTGGGGCAACAGGTTGCATATGCCTATTTGGTTGAATCATTTCTATTAATTTTTAGTAGACTTTCCATAAACATTTTGAAAGAGATTAAACATTGAAGCAAAGCAGGAACATTTAATCAATCTCAACACTCAATTATTGCATCTTAAGCTACAAAGCAATAGAGATTATCCCTTTAATATTTAATCAATTCATAAACCTACTTCAAAAATGTGTCCTTTTCTATCCCTACACTTATTCCCCATGACATTCTCTTAAAGGAGTTTTTATTAAAAAGTTCCATTCAGCTAAAAGAAAAAACTTTTTGAAAACAGAGAATACCACAATATTTCAACGTGAGTGAAGAAAGTCATTTGTGACCAACTATTTGGAATTTTTATTCACCGAAAGCCATGTGATATAATAGAACAATCTCTAAACTTGGAACTTTGAATCAGGTCCCTCTTCCCAATATCACCACATAAGATATATGTAACAATAGGTTAATTACTTACCCTATCTCAAACATATTTGCTTTCTATAAAATGGGGATAATAATATGTTCCCAACCTAATTCATGAACTATGTTGAGAAAAATACTTTCTAAAGTAATGTGTTTTAGAAAGGAACTCATTCCTTTTGGGGTGTATGGGGTGTTCAGGGAGAAGTAGTATCTCTGGTATGGAGGGCTTGTCATGCCCTTCTAGGGCAGCTCTCCAGCCTCTGACCCTCACCTGACACCCAGCTCTCATTTGCGGCTCCCAGTAGCTGCTAACATGCAGCAGAGGCCACACCCCCGGCAACGGCTTTGACAGGCAGGCCAAACCTTGTGAGGGTAGCCATCAGGTCATCGACCCCTGGTGAACCAGGGCTTTGCTCACCCAGCTTGTGAAGACTGCTTCGGCGGAACAGGTGGAAGAAACCAACAAGAAGGTTCAACGGCTGAGAGGGCGATGCAGCAAGGCACTGTGGAGTGCTCAGGGCATGTTGGAGCACAAAAGACAACACCGCCATCCAATGCAGCTGAGGAAGTCTCCAGGTGTAACAACCTTTCGTGCCACTGGACCCAGGCTTCCAATGCGGAGAGTGGGACTGTCTCTGTGCATCGACTCTTCCACTTAAATCTCCTTCACGCACAAGTGTCTTTGTGCACACTCATCTACATCACAGATGAAAACGCATAAAGACAATCGTCATCCTGGGTTACCAAGAGACTACTACTACTACTCTTCCTTTTACTGTTGGCAGTATATAGGAGAGTTTCTGAATTGGAATTGAAAGAATTAGATCTGGTGTGTGTGTGTGTGTGTGTGTGTGCATGCATTTGTGTGTGTGTTTGTGGTTATCTGACAGTGAACAAATAGTTATTCTATCTCTGAACCTCATTTTTCTCAAAGTTGAAATAGGGAAGAAAATAATTGTACCCCCTTCATCATAGGTCTGTTGTGAGAAGAAAACTTTGTTAGCAGTAAACTAATAGTGTAATATAGGTCATTACTGTCATTAGTGCCAATAGCTGAATTCTAATAGAAGATTTGTTTCCATATGTAATTTTTTTTATTTTGTTTTTATAATTAATTAATTAATTAATTTTTCTTCCTTTTTCCTATATTATGTATATAACTACTATGCAATGATTTCTCTTAACCTAAACTGATGAATGATTTCCTTCAGCAGTTTGGGAAACTAATTTTATCAAATTATACTTTAGCAGCATGTTACTATACCATGTATCTTCTGATGTTGCTCTCTTCTTTTGTGGGAAGAGCAATGGAAGAAATATATATTAAAGTTTTTAAGGCATTAATAACTACCAGTCATCTTTCATTCTGCAAACTTTGCCACCAACTCCCCTGTTTGCCTTCCCTTAATATCTCAGCTTCCATTTTGGTGTTATCTTTCACCTTTAGAATGTAAGCTCCTTGAAGGCAGACTCTGTCTGCCATTTTTCTTGCTTTGATATCCTTAGCTGCTCATCACAGTGCTTAATACATTGTAAGTACCTATTAAATGGTTAATGGCTAGATCTGGCTGCTTTATCATAGTTTCTATTGCATTCTGCTCCAAGGAAACCATGTAGCTTCTCATCACATTCTCCTGGTTCTAATGCTATATTTTAGCCCAATGCACTTGGCCTTAATAACCCAAAGGAGTGTTTCTAGTCAATTTAACAAACATTTATCAAAAATATACTGTATTCAGGGGACCAAAACTCACATGGTACTTAGTGAAAATGTATCTTAGACATTGCTTCTCTGAATTGTGCCAAAAGAAAAAAATGAAGTAGGAACTGTGGTTTTCAAGATCAGGGGTCCTATTCCCCCTTATTAATTTTGTCCTTTGACTACCTGCCACACAAAAACAGTGAGAATGTGTCTACTTTTCTCTAAGCTATAATGCAGGTTGACCTCTCAAGAAATGATATCTGTGGGATCTCCAGAATAAAGAACTAAAAAGAACCATGAACTGTAGAAGAGGCCCATTTATATAGGTAGATAGATAGATAGATAGATAGATGGATAGATAGATAGATAGATAGACAGACCAACAGACAGACAGACAGACAGATAGATAGATAGATAGATAGATAGATAGATAGATAGATAGATAGATAGATAGATAGTGTTCATGACCTCACTTTCTCTACATGACTTCATTTAATGTCCATAATATTCATGTGATTTAAATTCACTGTGATTATGGACTACATTGTACAAATGAGAAGGTTAAGGGACAGTCACATAACTTTACTAGTAAATGTCAGATATGCCATTCAAACCTAGATTTCTCCTGAAGTGCTATATTGGGTCTCCCTACACGCTTTCTGATCTTCTTACATTCCCACGGGTGTTCTGTAATCCAGTAACCCTTACTTCTGCTGTTCCTCAAACAAGACATTCTATATCCTAATTTCAGGCATTTGCACTCACTATTCCAGATGTCTGAAATACTCTTCCTTGACATGTCTGCCTTCTGACTTCCTTTACTTTTTTAAAATCCCAACTAAAATTTCACTTTCTACTTGAAGACTTTCTTGTTGCCCCTTATTTCTAATGCAGACACTTAGTTGATGCAGTAGATGGAGTGTTGAGTGTGGAGCAAGGAAGATCTGAGTTCAAATATAGTTTTAGACACCAGCCTTATGACCATAAGATATACTTAAATCTCTGTCTGCCTCAGTTTTCTCAACTGTAAAATGAGGATAACAATATCATCTACCCCTGAAGGCTGTTGTGGTAATCAAATGCCATGTATCTGAAGCTCTTATTCAGTTCCTGGAACATAGTAGGAGTTTAATAGATGATTATTTCCTTCCCTTATCCTTTCCGTCTGTTGGCTATTTTTTTAATTTATTCTATTAAGAGATATTTTATACATAGTTGTCTGCAAATTACTCCTTAACAGCAGAAACCATTTTTAATCTTTCTTTGTATGTATAGCACTTAGCACACTCCCTACCACATAGTAGGTGCTTAATAAATGATTAATGGACACTTTCCACTACCCCCCAACTCTTCCCAGAGAAAAGATGTTTTAACTAGTAGGGAATTCAGTTGTCTTTTAACCAAATCCCTACCTCAAACTAAATTCCCTACTAATATATCACAAGGAATTGTTGATTTATGCCCCTAAATGAGCTAAGCACACAAGATATCTAAAAGAAATGAGCAATACATCTATTTTTTAAGCAACATAGTCAATTCAGAACCAAAAATCAAGGTGCTTTTTCTCACATATTAGCTGGAATCTCAACTAAAAAAAGCTATGATATTAATATTATGTTCCCATTAGTCTTGGGAATAGAATATTATGAAAGTTATTGCATTTCTCATAAAAAGCACAACTTGATTTCTTTCATATTCTCAGCCCTATTGATTTTAAACACTCACATGTTGTCTTTTGTAACTTTAAAAATAAGACACAATTATTGAAAAATTGGATCAATAAAATAAAGATTTGGAAAAGTGTTAGCCTATTATGTTGTGCCCAAAACTGGGTTTTTAAATAAATAAGAAATTTAAATGTTCTGATGCCTGAAAGATGAAAGTAAGCAAACAACTTTCAAAGAAACTTTAAATGCCACTTTTAAATAATATAATATTCACCTGAAATGATTTACTAAAAAAGATTAGAAGATAGAAGATGAGTGCTGGACTTAGAATCAGCAGGACTGATAGGAGGAGAGTCAAGTCAATTAAATCATCTGAGCCTCAGTATTCTCATCTGTGAAAAGAAGATAAAAATAACAAGAGTGACTGTTTCAGAGGTTTGTGGTGAAGGAATACTGAGATATCAGATAAAGGGTGTATAAGTTTATTTCCACAGCTTAAATTTGCAGTAAAATTTTTGAGACAACATATACAAATATTTTGCAAATTTTAAATCAGCATTTTTGTCAGTATTATCATTATTATTGTTATTATCATTATCATTATTATTACCCATATCCTCAGACATCTAGGAAAATCATTTTAACTATCTTTTAAATCATAACTCATATGAGATCTATATATGTTCTGGAAGGTCCCACATTGGGAAGAAAATGCCAGAACTGTGGAAATAATATTTAATCAGCATTTTTAGTCTACCAAAAATACTCACTATTCTAGAAGTAAAAAAAAATACTAATCCCATATCTTCCACTAATTATATGGATTTTGGACAAGTCATATTACCTCAATATTCATGTTTCTTTTGCCAAATGATGATGATTAAATTAACCAGAAAAATTTCTTGTTAGCTCAAAGATCTAAAGGTCCAATTTGATCATATCCTATTTAATAATATTAAAGAAAGTATAGTAAGGTTTCAATCACAAAATCTGAGAATAACTGAAGTCAGACAATTTAAGAATTCTTCATATGGGAATGGTATTTGTAAGAGTTCATCATTCTCAGTCATTTTCTATGGCTAAAATTTTGTTTCTGGGCTGTGGAAAATAAGAATTGCATTTCAATGGCAGAATAAAATAGCGGGGCTATTTCCCTGTTCATCCATTTGCTTTATCTGAATACAATACGGACAGATCAATTTTGAGGTGATCCAATCAGCTGTGAAAGAAGCCAAAGGCCATTGTTAGGACATATTTAGATGCTCTTTCATTCTAAAAACTTAAAAGAGATCTTTTATTTTTTAAATGAAAATAGCTTTTAATTTTTTTCCTATTCCACAGCCTTTAGAAGCTAAGGCATATTTATTCCTTCTGTACATATTCATGAGTTTCCTTTCTTTTCCATTTATCTGCTTCAGCCTTTACTTTCTTAAATCTAATTTTAGTTTGTGTATAATACTATGATATTTTGAGTATACCCTTGGAAAAGACTAATGCATAAATTAACATAAATATTTCCTTAAATGCAGTTGCATCTCAAGCCATCTGTCTAACTTAGATCTAAGGCCTTTTATTTGATTGGAAGGGCAGATCCCAGGGTTTTGAATAATACCTATCTGCCCCAACTGAGAAATAATCATTACAATCACCATTTAGATAGAATAAAAAATATTTCTGAAACTTCCTAAGTAGTTTGTAATTCAAAAACAAAAACAAATTACAGATGAAATAGGTTTTTGAATATAGAATTTGAGATCATAGGACATAGATAGTTTGTCAGATAGTAATTATCTTACAACAAAGAGGGTTTTAAGGGACCTTATTTATTAACACATGAAATATACACTATTCTAGATATTAAAGTTGGAAGGACCTTAAAAACTTCAAGCTATCTAGTCCAGGTCTCTGCTTTTATAGATGAGGATACTGTGGTCCATTAAGGAGTAGTTATTTATCCAAAATTTCAACATTAGGTAGAGACAGATTAAATGCTGTAACCAAAACTAATGTCTCCTTTACCAGGGTTCCTTCTTCTACATCATTTGGAATCATTCCCATTCCACTGGTAATGCATCAAAACAATGTTGTTTTTTTGTTGAAATTTTATAGTAATTCTTAGTTTTCAAAATTTTAATTTGTCTTCAATGAAACATACTCATTTCAAACTGCATCCCTTTCTGTAAGATGTTTCTCTTCTCTGAGGAGGAGAAAGGTATGGATTTCTTTAGTTTCATTGGTGACAGAGAGGAAAAACAAATCAATTACCAATTATTTTGAATAATTTCTCTCCCCCAATTATGCTTTTTCCCCCTAATTATCTCCCTGAGCTTAAGCAAATTCCCCAATCATTATGAATATAACTTTTATTTTCATTTTATATACTTTTATTTAGTCAATTTAGAACATTTTTCCTTGGTTACAAGAATCATATTCTTTCCTTCCCTTCCCCCCCCCCCCCATCCTTACATAGCCAATGCACAATTCCACTGAGTTTTACATGTGTCCTTGATCAAAACCTATTTCCATGTTGTTGATGTTTGCACTAGGATGATCATTTAGAGTCTACATTCCCAATCATATCCCCCTCAACCCATGTAATCAAGCAATTGTTTTTCTTCTGTGTTTCTACTCCCACAGTTTTTCCTCTGAATGTGGATAGCGTTCTTTCTCATAAATCCCTTCGACTTGTTCAGGATCACTGCATTGCCACTAATGGAGAAGTCTATTACATTAGATTGTACCATGATATATCAGTCTCTGTGTATAATGTTCTACTGGTTCTGCTCCTCTCACTCTGCATCAATTCCTGGAGATCATTCCAGTTCACATAGAATTCCTCAAGTTCATTATTCCTTTGAGCACAATAGTATTCCATCATCAACATATATGACAATTTGTTTAGCCATTCCCCAATTGAAGGGCATCCTCTCATTTTCTGATTTCTTGCCACCACAAAGAGCATAGCTATGAATATTCTTGTATAAGTCTTTTTTCCTTATGATCTTTTTGGGGTACAAACCCAGTACTGCTATGGCTGGATCAAAGGGCAGACAGTCTTTTAGTGCCTTTTGGGCATAGTTCCAAATTGCCCTCCAGAATGGTTAGATCAATTCACAACTCCACCAGCAATGAATTAATGTCCCAACTTTGCCACATCCCCTCCAAAATTCATACTTTCCTTTGCTGTCATGTTGGGCAATCTGCTAGGTGTGAGGTGATACCTCAGAGTCCTTTTGATTTGCATCTCTCTGATTATAAGAGATTTAGAACACTTTTTTGTGCTTATTAATAGTTTTGATTTCTTTATATGAAAATTGCCTAGTCATGTCCTTTGCCCATTTATCAATTGGGGAATGGCTTGATTTTTTGTACAATTGATTTAGCTCTTTATAAATTTGAGTAATTAATATTGAGCCATCATTGCATTCCTGGTATAAATCCCACCTGGTCATAATGAATAACCTTTGTGATTACTTTCTGGGGTCTTTTTGCTGGTATTCTATTTAACATTATTGCATCTATGTTCATGAAGGAAATTGGTCTATGGTTTGCTTTCTCTGTTTTTGACCCGCCTGGCTTTGGAATCAATACCATATTTGTGTCAAAAAAGGAATTTGGTAAAACTCCTTCTTTGCTTATTCTGTCAAATACTTTGTATAATATTGGGAATAGTTGTTCTTTGAATGTTTAATAGAATTAATTTATAAATCCATCTGGTCCTGGGGATTTTTTCTTATGGAGTTCTTTGATGGCTCAATCAATTTGATTTTCTGATATGGGGTTATTTAGGTATTCTATTTCTTCTTCTGTTAATGTAGGCAATTTATATTTTTGTAAATCTTCATCCATATCATGTAGATTGACATATTTATTGCCATATAATTGGGCAAAATATTTTGTAATGATTGCCTTAATTTCCTCTTCATAAGAGGTAAAGTCTATCTTTTCATCTTTGATACTATTAATTGGGTGTTCATCATTCCTTTTTTAAATTAGATTGACTAGTACTTTGTTTTATTTGTTTATTCAAAGTACCAGCTTCGTCTTATTTATTGAATCAATAGTTCTTTGACTTTCAACTTTATTAATTTCTCCTTTAATTTTCAGTATCTCTAATTTTGCCTTCATCTGAGCATTTTCAATTTGTTCACTTTCTAGTTTTTTAATTTGCATGCCCAATTCATTGACCTCTACCCTATGTAATTCATTAACATATGAACTCAAGGATATAAATTTCTTCCTGAATACTGCTTTGGCTGCATCCTATAGATTATGAAAAGATGTTTCAATACTGCCATTTTCTTCAATGAAATTATTGTTTCTATGATTTGTTCTTTAACTAACTGATTTTGGAGATGTTAAAGGTAAATTTTAGGTTTGAGACTTAATATATATTTTTAGTGGTCACTAAGAATTAAGAAGGAAGAACTTAGGAATGAGAGAGAGAGAGCAAAAAGGGATGATCTGCTCCAGCCTGGTCTGAGCCAGGGGAGTTCAGAGACCTCAGCAAAGGGGCCTTCCCAGATGATTAAATCTAGCTTGACTTCCAGCCACAAGGCCTCCTCCAAGATGATGGGGCCTCTTGGAGGCTAATGCCTCCAGAAAAAGCCAAGGAAATGAAGAGTCAGCCTTAAAACTCACTATGTGGTTGTCTCAGGGAAAGCAGTCTGAGGTCCCACACTCCAGCCCTCCAAGCCAAGTTCCATTGCCAAAGTCCCTCTGACAGGAAGTGACCTGAAATATAAAGGAAGTTCTTTACATTATTTCCTCTGCCTCACATGTACCAATTGTGGCTTAAACTTGGCTTTGGACAGCCCAAGGGGATCAGTCAGTTGTTTCTGATTTGTCACTTGCTAGCACCTGCAGGTCATAAACCATCCTCCCAAACACTTAATCCTTAAGTGGGGGTGTATACATACCTAGTTGCTAAAATTCTAAAGACAAAGCAGGGTGCAGTAAATCTAAAATTCATAGAGAATTGTATTATTTAATTTCTAATTAATTTATTATTTGCCTCTCCATGTACCCTTACTAATTATTATTTTCATTGCATTGTGATCTGAAAAAATTTGCATTTATTATTTCTGCTCTTTTGCACTGGTTTGCAATGTTTTTATGCCCTACTATATAGTCAGTCTTTGTGAATGTACCATGTGCTGCTGAAAGGAAGGTATATTCCTTTTTGTCCCTATTTATTTTTCTCCATATATCTACTAATTAATTTTTCTAAGATTTCATTCAATTCTCTTACCTCTTTCTTATTTATTTTTTGGTTTGATTTCTCTCAGTCCTTCCCTTTCTTCTTTCACTATTTCCATCTATACCAGTGTTTGTTTTTAATCTGTCCCCCTAATTCCCACTCTTAATTTACTTCCCTTTCTACTCCCTCCCTTCTTATCCCCCTCTTATTTTTTACAGTCTTTTTATACTACCTTCCACCCTCGCCCTCTCTTGTATTGCCTCCCTCATCACCAGGCTATTTGCTACTCTTCTACTTCTCTATAGGGCACAAATCTCTGGCTGGCAGCAGAAGCTGAGAAGGAGCTGGGCTTCCTGCTCTGTGGTCAAGGTTGTTGACTATAGCTTGTTGCAGCCTTTTCCCCTTGAAGCTCAGTCAGGGAGGCTCTCAGATCAATCAGCGGGGAAGGGGTGTTGGAGCTTGAGCTTCCCTGTCCTCTGAAGGCTTCTTATCTGCCATATTGACATGATTCAGCCAGGGCCGAGGAGTTGATCTGCAAAGTTGGCTGTGCCCTGAGGCTAAAACCTCATGAAGGTAGGAGGGGGGTAAGATGGAGCAATTTCACTGTGACTGAGCTACCTGCTCTATGCTTCTCCTCCAGATGCCTCTATACCACCTGTGTTCTAAAGCCTGAGCCTGTCACAGCTTTGCTGGCAAGGTTCTCTCTCTTGACTAGCACCCTTGCCTGTCCAGAGATTCCAGCTACTGCTGGAGGCTCAGTGCTATAGGTGGTGGAGGGGTCCTGCTACCTTTCTTCTTCCTTCCCCTTAAACCCACATGATCTAGGGTTTAGGCTTTTTTTTGGGGTGTACTTTTTAAGTTGGGTCCAGGAGGAGGGTTCCCTAACTCTGTATTGTTGTGAGATTTGGTTTTTAGTCCTCTGGAAGCATTGTGTTTTTGATTTGTAAGGAAGGGTTTACAGAAGTCTGAACTTTTGCTGCCTCTAAGCTGCCATCTTGACTCTACTTTCCCATTTTTATATATTATTAAATGATTTTTACTTATTTAATTTTTAAAATTTATATTTATATTATATATTCAAGATTTCCAAAGAATCTTACAAATATCCCATTTTAACCCCACAACAACCATGGAGGTAGATACTATTATTATTTTCATTTCATAATTGAGGAAACTGAGGTGGATAGAGATTAAATAATTTACTTGGGTTAACATAGCCATGTAAGTGTCTGAGGATGGATTTGAATTCTGTTCTGTCTGACTCAGGAAACGCTAAAGTAGAGCGATGAGAAAGCATTATTAAATGCTTGTGGTTATACTAAATACTGAAATGTCTCCCTTATAAAATGCGAACTAACTTTCCAGTTTTGTTGTGGAATAAAATGAAATTAAGTATTTAAAGTTCTTTGTAAAACTGTGAAGTATTTTAACAAATATCAGAAATCATGAAATAGTGAGAAATTGACAGAAATTAATTTAGTGGGTTAAAATGCATACATACTTGCATGCACGTGCACACACATAAACACATGACAACTTATTCACACACAAACATAAAACTAAATTAAAAAATCATAATTTTTTTTTATTCTTTCCAATTAATCTTTTTAAGGTTTCTGGATTCTGGATTTTGGTTCTAGTCCTATCACTTTTATCTTATGAACTGAGTGACCTTAGACAAATCACTTATTTGCCTTTTCTTAATCTATTTCCTCATCTGTACAGTACTTGGGGCACTTCCTTTTCTAATATCATTAGAACAAAATTAAATAAGTGATTTCCCCAAAACAGTGTATTCAGCCATAATTTCTCTTGTGATTTCTAGGCTAATTACTGACAATGTAGTACACAGTGATGCTAGATATCTCTATGTATAAGTATCATAGGTATTCTTGATCTAACACATCCGTTCTGCCCCTCTAACCTCTCCTATTTCCTTTGAAGATACCACCACCACCCTTTCAGTATCACAGATTTAGAACCTTGGAGTTACTCATGACTACCAATTCTCCCCTCTTTTTCTACTCTATATTTCATCAATTACCAACTCTTGTTGATTTTATTAAGATTTACTAATACCTCTCTCTGTCTCTGTCTCTGTCTCTGTCTTTCTCTGTCTCTCTCTCTCCATTTCTCTCTCTCTCTCTCTCTCTCTCTCTCTCTCTCTCTCTCTCTCTCTCTCTCTCTCTCTTACTCCCCCTCCCTTCCTCTACAAAGTCTAACTCCAATGTGATGTTTAACACTTTTGACCAAGACTATGGCAATAAGCTAGTAATTGGTCTGCCTGCTTATCTCTCTCTAATTCATCCTCCACATAGATGCCAAACTGATAATCCAAAATTACATCCAAAGGGACTTCAAGATCTCTTCTCTACCCTTCAGATTGTTAGGTAGGATGAAAGGTTCTTAAAAGAAATAGAAGGAAAGTTTTAATGATAAAAGCGGAAGTTGAGTTATAGAGAGACATTAACCTCATTAGAATGACAGATTATAAGAATACTATGGACAAGAGAAAGAAAGGGGAATGCTTACATATTGAGCTTACATAGACATTCAAACTTCTTTAAAAAAAACACCATTATTTTGTTCAAATATATTGTATTTTCTTAATTATGTTTCATTATAATTTTCAACATAGGTTTTCCAAAACTATAAGATCCAAATTGCTTCCTCCCTTCTCTTCTCTCCCCCTTCTCAGAGATGGTTAGCAATGTGATTTGGATTAGACCTGTATTATCATGCAAAACATACTTCTCTATTGGTCATTGGTATAAGCAAATACTCATATAAAACATCCAAAATAAAACTACAAATCAACTAATGTGACAAATAGTTTGCTTTGATCCATATCCTGGCTTCAACAGTTCTGTCTCTGAATGTGGATAACATTCTTTATCATAAGTCCTTACAAATTGTCCTTGATCATTGCATTGCTGTGAGTGCTAAATCTTCCAGATGATCAATGTATAATGTTGCTATTACTGTATCCAATGTTTTCTCTGTTTTGCTTATTTTGTTATACATTCATTCATGTAAATTTTTCCAGCTTTTTATGAAATTATCCTGTTCATTCTTTCTTATAGCACAATAGTATACTATCACCAATATATACCACAATTTGTTCAGCCAATCCCGAATCATTTTAATTTGTAATACTTTCTCACCACAAAAAGAACCAGTATAAATATTTTTGTACAAGTATTTTAAAAAGGAAACACATAGAGGCTTTCAGAAGCAAAAACAAAAGAAAACAAAAAAAAACAAACAAAAAAAACATCCTCCAAAGAATTATATGGAAGATCCAAGGAAAGTATTAAATAAAAGATTACCCTTTTTGGACACAGAAAGAAGATAAGAGTAGAAATGGTAATTAGTGATTCCCTTTTCAGAGATACTGAGGCAACTATTTGACAAACTCATAAAAAGAGTAAAGAGTTTTATTGTTTTCCTGGGGCCTATATAGAAGACATAACAAACAACCTTCCATGACAACACAAATCAATGAAAATTGCCCATTTTTCATGATTCATTTGGACATCCAGGTTTCCAAAAAGAAAATAAAAAGGTTTTATTATAATTATAAAATTTTGGTCAAGAAACCAAAGAACCTAAGAGTATAGGTTCTATGTTTCTTACTTTTTTTTTATAGAATCTTAAAAACATCAACTTGGAATCCAAAGATCTAATTAAGAAAGTGGTGTCTGAAATTAGAATTTTGATTTCTGGATGACAGCTTAAATATAGTATTTATAAATTCTTGCCTATAGATGGGACAACAAAGAAAGGCTGGTAAATCTGTATTTACCTGGAGCTTTCATATATTATCAGCTGTTCTGCTTAGTTTTAAGTGAACACCATGCCCCTGCTTCACATCATAACCTTTGAATGCCCTCCCTACCCCTTTTCAGCTTCTTTTGCATATTGCCTTGTTCCATTAGATAGTAAGCTAATTGAGGGAAGGAACTGCCTGTCTTTTTCTTATTTGTATCTTTAGAATTTACAATAGTACCCATAATATAAGAAGTACTTAACACATTTTGACTATTATTTCAATGACTAACTTTTGTTTTTCAAATCTAAGCAAGAGTATTATATTATGGAAAAAATGGAGAAGGAAGAGATTACCTGTGCATATTCCCTGAGTTGGATAATATAGAAAATAGTGACAATTAAGAAAGAGGAATAACAGCTCATATACTGACAAATTCACAGAAGACAAAAGCCAAGAGGAGAGCCAGTAGCAGAACTGATGAACTCAAGTGAAGTTTAGCAAACAACTAATTCTATTGCATATGGGAAAAGGAAGACATGCCCCCAGAACTCAGAGATGCCTCCATCGTAGCCTTATACAAGAACAAAGGCTCATGAGCAGCCTGTGACAACTACAGAGGCATCACACTACTCTCCACGGCTGAAAAGATCCTCGCCCATGTTATACTCAACAGACTCCTGTCATCTGTTTCAGAGCAGAACCTGCCTGAATCACAATGTGGCTTCCGACCAGATTGCAGTACCATCGACATGGTCTTCACAGTGAGGCAAATGCAGGAAAAATGCCTTGAGCAGAACCTGAGTCTCTACATTGTCTTCATAGACCTGACAAAGGCGTTCGACACAGTGAACAGGGAAGCATTGTGGATGATCCTCAGCAAGCTCGGTTGCCCAGCAAAATTCGTCAAACTGTTCCAGCTCTTTCATGTCGACATGACAGGGGAAGTCCTATCTGGTGGAGGGACTTCCGATCGCTTCAACATCTCCAATGGCGTGAAACAAGGCTGTGTCCTCACTTGGGTACTATTCAACCTATTTTTCACCCAAGTATTATGACATGCTGTGATGGATCTAGACCTGGGCATCTACCTCAAATACCGACTGGATGGCTCACTATTCGACCTTCACCTCCTGACTGCAAAAACAAAGACAACAGAGAGACTCATCCTGGAAGCTCTCTTCTCAGATGACTGTGCTCTCATGGCCCACCAAGAAAATCATCTCCAAACCATTGTGGACAGGTTCTCCACCACAACAAAACTGTTTGGCCTGACTATCAGCCTCAGCAAAACAGAGCTGCTGTTCCAACCTGCACCAGGGAGGCCAACGAACCAGCCGCGCATTACAATCGACAGCACACAGCTTTCTAACGTCAACACTTTCAAGTACCTGGGCAGCACCATCGCCAACGACGGGTCCCTAAACCATGAGGTCAATGCCAGGATCCAAAAGGCCAGCCAGGCACTCGGGCGGATGAGCTCCAAAGTCCTTCAACACAGAGGTGTAAGCACTGTGACGATGCTCAAAGTGTACAATGCAGTGGTCCTCAGCTCGCTCCTGTACGGTTGTGAGACATGGACACTGTACCGGAAGCACATGAAGCAGCTGGAGCAATTCCACCAACGCTCTCTCCGGTCAATCATGAGGATCTGATGGCAGGACCGAATCACCAATCAGGAAGTCCTCCACAGAGCCAACTCCACCCACATCGAAGTCATGGTACTCAGAACCCAGCTACGATGGTCTGGACACATCATCCGCATGGACCCACAGCGAATACCAAGACAGGTATTCTATGGTGAACTGTCAGCTGGACTCAGGAAACAAGGCCGACCAAAGAAAAGATTCAAGGATCAGCTAAAGTCCAACTTGAAGTGGGCTGGCATTACACCAAAGCAACTAGAACTCGCTGCCTCTGTCAGTGGCGAACCCACATTAACCACGCGTGAATGCCAACACCACCTTTGAAGAGAGCGATGTTGACGTCTTGCCCCTGCGCGTGAACGCCGACACCAGGCCACAACCGCACCTCCCATAACAACTGGAGTCCCATGCCCCATGTGCCACAAACTCTGCGCCTCAGCCTTTGTACTCCAAAGCCACATGAGGGTACATCAATAGAAGATAATGCACAAAGACAATAGTCATTCTCGGTCATTGAGAGACTACCACTACCACTACTACTAATTCTATTGTAAGGAGACAGGTTGGCAATTTGATGTTATAGATCACTAACACCTGTTGGGATGATACATGATTGAACTATGGGCATGCTATATTCAAAAGAAACAGGAGGCAAAAGGGAATGGAGAGTCCTAGGATTAGAACATTTACCTAAGTGAGGAAATCCAAGAATCAGAAAAAGGAAACAAGAGGGAAGAAGAATAGTATTTGGGAGAAAATGAAAGCAGGAAGACACAAGTTTTTTTTTTCATTAGAGTATACTATAAACTATATATAGAAAAAAAAAAGAAAATAGAAGTGAAGCTTTGAAATAACTACAAACCAGAGAGACTGTGATGATAGGAAATATCATTTCATCAATTACTGTGACATATCTCCCTTTTCCTCCTTTTCTTTCTCCCTCTTTCTTTTTCCCTTTTTTCCCCTATCTGTCTCTCTACATGTGTTTCTCTTTGGATTTCTGTGTATCTTTGTATCTCTGTCTATCTCTCTGTCTCTTTGTGTCTCTGTTTGTATGGCTTTCTCTTTCAAAAGCAGTTTACCATATCAGAACTGATCGGGATAGAATATGTTGGGACCATCAATGTATACAGGATAGGACTTGCCTTTCTTTTGGTAATTATTTCTCAAAAAATTCATTATTTGACATTGAAGAAAATGAGTTGTTAAAACAACATTCAGATGAAATGATAAAATTAATAATGAAAATCATTCCAATTGTCAAGATTATTTAGGAAATGCTTAACAGTCTGTTGAGATATTTTTATAATTCACACCTGTAGGTGTAAAAAGAAAGTCAGAGCAAAAAGATAATTTGCTGAAAGTTTTTCACCTGTTGAAAACAGACTTTGCAAATATCTATAGCTCCTAGAGAAAATCATTGTCTAAGTTAGTAATATGCTTAACTACTTTTATTTGGGAAAGTGTTAATGTGAGCATCTGCACTTATTATTTGCCCATATGCTCTATTCATTTAGGTTCATCTACTCTCTTCTTCACTGCTATAGGTACCTGAAACAACTGCATTTAAATGTACAATACCAGTTTGTTTGAATGAATGTACTAAGGAACCCTAAAAATGTTTTAAAATGTTTATTACTATTATTCTGAAGCATTTGTGGAGTTGTGGCAAGACTATGGGATATGGAATCAGAGAATCTAGGTTCAGATCTGGGCTTTGTTATGTCACTCTATGATTTTGAATAAATTATTTAATTTATCTGGGCTTCCATTTTCTCACCAGCAGGTAACTCATAGTTCTTCATTGCTAGAAGTAGTTGTTTTTTTTTTAGTTTTCAAGAAATTCTCCTTAAGTATGATTAATCTTTACCCAGTACATTCACCATTCCTAATGCAGTCACTACCACCAATTTCATGCCTTCATGGTGTTACTCCTCCCCTTCTTCACATAAAATGCACTTTTAAGGAATTTTATCTAGAACACCATGCTCATTTAACTTCCTTGAACGATCCATTTGAGAAAGTTCAATAAATGTACACAAGCCCTAAAAAGTAGGATGAAATCCCTTAGGCACTTAAAATTGACTTCCATTTTGGGTTCTTTTCATTTCATCCAATGTCTTTAATTTGATTTATTAAAAATTATTACTTTCCATCTAAGAATAAATTCTATGTATTGGTTCCAATGCAGAAGAGTGGTAAGGGCTAGGCATTGGGGATTAAGTTACTTGCCTAGAGTCAAACAGCTAGGAAGTGTCTGAGGTCAAATTTGAACCTAAGACCTCCCGTCTCTAGTCCTGACTTTCCATCCACTGAGCTACCCTGCTGCCTCCTCAAGTTGATCTTGAAGACTATATGTTCTTATAATTTAAGTTGAGTTTGAAAATAGGGCAAAGAGATTAGGAAAGTAGACTCCAGTCTATAGTCAGAAGTCATCAATTTTCTCTCTGTCAGTGAATAGCATTTTTCATTGTGGGTTCTTTGGAATTATCTTCAATTATTGTTAGATCAGAGTAGATAAACTTTTCACAGTTGATTACTCTTACAATTATTTTAAATTTAATTTTTATTGTCATGCAAAACATTCTTCTATATTGGTCATTGTTGAAAGACCAAATACATATATAACCCAAACCTCAAAATAAAACCAAAAATACAGTGATATGAAAGATGACTCCAACAGTTCTTTCTTTGGAGGTGGAGAGCATTCCCTGTCATGAATCTCTCAGAATTGTCCCACATCATTGCATTGCTGAGAGTAGCCAAGTTTTCATAGATAACCATGATCCAATATTGCTGTTATTGTTTACAATGTTCTCCAAGTTCTGGTTATTTCATTCCACACCAGTTCCTGCAGGTTTTTCCAGTTTTTTCTGAATTCATCTTCATGAAGGATGGTTAAAATAAGTGTAAGGGGGAAGAGCATTGCGGGGGGGGGAGAGAGAGAGAGAGAGAGAGAGAGAGAGAGAGAGAGAGAGAGACAGAGACAGAGACAGAGACAGAGACAGAGACAGAGACAGAGACAGAGACAGAGACAGAGACAGAGAGATTATGGGCTGTTTTAAGTATTGGGCAAAAGATTATGTATTTTAAACTATAAAGAAAGATAAATCACTGAAGACTTTTGAGCTGAAAAGAAAACTGATTGGACTTGCTTCTTAGGAGGATTATTTTGGCTGCTGGTGGAGGATGGATTGAGAAAGAGTGATTTGTAGCAGGGTTATCAACCAAGAGGCCATTATAATAATTCAAGAAAGGGGATGATGAGTAAGTCATAAATATATACCATAATAAACATATTAGTAGTGATGTACAAGAACAGAATTATATCATATAAAATATTAGAAGTATGTAGTTGGTGCAGTGACTAGAAAATTGAACCTTTAGTCAGGAATACATGAGTTCAAATCCAGTCTGACACTTATTAGCTGTCTGATCCACAGCAAATCACATCTAGGTAATGATATCTTATCACTATCTATCTCATTTTCCTCAATGTAAAATGGAAATTATAATAACATCTACATTGCAGAGTTGTTTGAGGATTAAATGAGGTAATACTTTTAAAGCAATTAGCATAGTCCTAGAATATTTTTGGTGCTACTTAAATATTTATTTCCCTGACCAAGTAATGTGTAGCCTTTAAGTCAGAAATACCATTATTTCTCTACCCCCAAGAAATCAAAGGATAAAAAAGGAAATACAAGTATAAACTAATTTGTAGCAGATCATGAAGTGGTGGCAAAGAAATAGAAATGGAGGGGATGCCCATCTGCTGGGCAATGACTGAACAAGTTATATTATATGAATATGATAGAATACTATTCTGATGAAGAGAATAGGTTCAGAAACTTGTGATGGAAAAACCAGGGGAGAACTTATATAAGCTGATGAAAATGAAGTGAGTAGGACCAGGAAAACAATTTACACATTAATTACAACATTGTAACAAGAACCAATTATGAGTATGATATCTCAACCTATATTCCAAAGAAGTAATGATCAAAGCTACCTCATACTGTATAAGAAAAGGAGTAAATGATCAATAGAATAGAATAGGGACACAATATACAGAAGTAAATGACCACAGTAACCTACTATTGGATAAACACAAAGTTTCAAGCTACTGAGGCAAGATTTACTATTTGATAAAGACTGTTGGCAAAACTGAAAAGCAGTTGGGAAGAAACTATGTATAGATCAGAAGGCAGATAGATGGCTCAGGGCAGTGTTGGACTTAAAGTCAGAAACACCTGAGTTCAAATCTGACTTCAGACACTTCTTACTAGTTGTGTGACCCTGGTCAAGTCTTTACCTCTTAATTTAACCTCTGTTTGCCTTAATCCACTGGAAAGGAAATGGCTAACTACTTTATTATCTTTGCCAAGAAAACTCCTTGTAAAATGCTATGGTCTATCAGGTCACAAAGGGTCAAACATGACTGAAGAACTGAACAATAACAGATAAAGACCAACATCTCACATCATATACCAAAAGAAGGTCAAAATGGGCACATGATTTAGATATAAAAGGGTGATATCATAAACAAATTATGGAAGTAAAGAAAAAAATTACTTGTCAAATCTGTAGATAAGGGAAGAGTTCATGTCTGAGCAAAAAGATAGAGGATCATGGAAATTTTTGATGGATTCTTTTTTATTTTGTATTTATGTTAAAAAGGTAATGAGAGAGAGTGAAAAGAATACAGTACTTGGAATCAGAAAATCTGGAATAGAATAGACTCTGATAATTATAAACCAAATGATTTGGGTAAAATCATTTCACCTCTCTGTCTTAGGTTAATTATCTTTTAAAAAAAAAGATACTAATATTTGTACTACTTATCTCTTAGGTTTCTTGTAAGGATCACAAGTGAAGAACTTTCAAATCCTTAACCACGTATACAAATATAACATATTATTCATGAGGTAGTCTGAATTAAGTGACTTAATTCAAGAAAAATTCAATTGAAGTTCATATGCTACAACAGTTATGGATTTTTAGGGTGGATCTTAGTGCTATAAATATGTGTGCTGGGAAGATAAAGGCCAGAAAGTCAAATCAAAAAGATTACCAGAATAAAGACCATCTTTCTTCCTGTTGCTCCTAAGACTAAATCATAGTTTATATTAGAGGTAATTAGAGAGCTAAAATGATACAAGGTGGTTTTAAGATCATTCTTATACTGATCAACAAGCATTTATTAGGTACTTGTATGCAGCAGAAACTATTATATTCTGTGACTTCAAGTATAAATATTTGTAAGAAGAAACACAGTCCCTGCCCTCCAGGTGATTAAATTCTATTGGAGAAGAAAATGTATAAAAGGATGTTGAAAAGCAGGCAATGATACTTGAAGGAAGGGCATAATGGAGATACTTGGAGTTCCATATTCCAGAGCTAAAGTGATGTTATAGAATGAAGAAGTTTCTGGGACATGACAGAGAAGACCAGAGGTATGAAAATTAAAATATATGTGTATTTGTAAGGAGATAAACATAACATTATCCTCTCTAATTGAAAGGCTGAGGAGTGTGAGGAGTAGTCTTGTGCAAGGCCAACTGTGGATACTGTCATTGGACAGGATAAATAGCCTGGCACTTGCAACACCTGGGAGAGCTGACAGCTGATACTCACTCAGTTTCTTCTTCTGTAAAATGCTGAGTTTAGATTGACAGCTTTTGAAATCTTTTTAGTTCTTTTTCTTTGATCCTATGATCATTTCTACTGAATATCATTAATATATCAAAAAGCTTCCATAATTAGAGAAAAACTCCAATAATATATCACTGCAAATCTAGAATGTCATCACTAACCTTTTACAATCACCCATGTGGGTTTTAAAATTAATATTCAATAACTAAGTATTATATTTTAAAAGTTTTATTAATAATAACTAAACTAAAACTTACATTTAACTCAACTTGGGTTGTGAGAGAAAGAGAAAGAGGGAAGAGTTACAGCTAACTTATAACCAATCATGCAAACGAGAGGATACAGGAAAAGGGAAAAGGATTCTAGGTAATAGAGAAAGGAATTTTGAGTATTGTAGTTTTTAGGGGTTCAAGAATTTCCAACTATACACCCACCTTAATCTTAAAGAATCCCTGCTCACTCTAATGGAAAGAGAATTTGGCCAAGCAGGAAGAAATTATTAAAGAGGTGTCAACTTGGTTTAATAAACCCCCAAAGTTTTCCCCTATCCCTTGGGAAACTGCCTTAAGGGAAATCTGAAACTAACCTCATCTCAGACTGAATAAATAATAAGAATAAGAATAAAAATAATAATAAACCTTAAAGCATCTAATGATCTCAGCTTAGGTAGAATTAGTAGAAGTAATCAATCTATTTGTCTTAGAAGTTTCAGAAGCCTCTCCAAAGTCCCTGGCTGGAATCATCCTTTTCCTTATATCCAGTCCTCTTCCAGGTAAGTCCAGATCCTAGCTGAACTCCTCTGTCCTTTATGTCCATTGTAAAATCAATCAATGATCACTTCCTGTCCTTTATTTCCCCAAAAGGTATATAAGACTCCAAATTCTTCAGCTCAGTATAAAATTTCCTTTGGCAGTGTGTTTTCCCAGAGACATTGTTTCCAGAGTCCCAAAGCTTTGGCTCTGTGATATTTAGCTCTTGACTCTGTGAAGTGGCTGAATCTTGAATTTTGTATCTCTTCTCCTGATTTGTTCTTTAGTGTTTCTTCCCCCCCCCCCAAGGTAGACAAAGGATAGGAGTACTCTTCATCTGAAAATACGCCCAGAGAAAAGAGAAAGAAAAAAAGAATTTTCATCTGATAATAACTCTTCTTTCAAATCTTTGCTTTTTTTCTCCATATAACTCCACCCTCTTTCCTTGCTGTGTGCCTATGGGAAAGTCATAAAATTTCAAACCTTAGTTTCATCTATATAATGGTGATAATAATGCTTAGCAGTAAGTACTTGCTTTACAAAGAGCTGTTGAAGGAAAGTACTTTAAATTCTTAAAGAACTACTGACTCTTTTAATTTAAATATTTTTTTCTTTGATGAAAATCTATATTTTCTCTTTTGTCCTAAT
This sequence comes from Monodelphis domestica, assembly GCF_027887165.1. Classification (NCBI taxonomy): domain Eukaryota; kingdom Metazoa; phylum Chordata; class Mammalia; order Didelphimorphia; family Didelphidae; genus Monodelphis; species Monodelphis domestica. The sequence continues at coordinate 686,285,458 of NC_077227.1, read as the reverse complement.
TTTGGTAAAAATAAGTCAAACAAAAATTTTGACAAGCAAATATATTCTTAATTTGATCATATCAAAAAAGTATGCCTCAATTTGTGTTCTCAGACCTTCACCTCTCTGTGTCAATAATAAAAGTTCTTATATTGATCAGAGTATTTAAGTTTTCAGAGTTGTTTTTAATTACGTTATTGTTCCATAAGCTGGTTCTATTAATTTCATGTATTATTTCATACAATGCTTTATAGATTTCTCTGAAAATTTTCTTTTCATTATTCTTAATGACAAATTAATATCCGATTATATTCAAATATCATATGTTCAGTCCTCTTGTCTTCATATTATATCCTACTTTAATTGGTTACCTTAATTCCCAGGGACTTAATTACCATTTCTATGTTAATGATTCTCAAATCTACCTAGCCTACCCTAACTTTTTCTACTGACCTCCAGTGTCCCAAATCGAACTGCCTTGCAGATATCTCAATCTGAATGTTCAGTAGATATCTTCAACTCACCATATCTGATTCAGAACTCGTTATTTTTCCCTAAATCCTTGCCTATTCCTAATTTCCCTACTACTATTGAAAGCACCCCTAACTTTCCTCACATTCTTCAAGGCATGACTCAATTCTTACCTTATTCAATAGGCTCTTCCCAGGTCACCCCATGTTAATACCTCTCTGAAGTTTTCTGCCTCCTACTTTGACTATATCTTCATGATATTTTCAAAAGAAAACTAGAGAGAAGCACATTTTCTCGTCATTTAAAACATTAGTTCTTTGAAGGCCAGAATGATTTATTTTTGTATCCTCAGTATTTAGAATCATGCTTGAAAAGTAATCAATTATTATTTATTGATTGATTAACTGATTTTAAAAAAAAATCTTCGATTTGGAAATGAATTAAAAATCCTAATTCTAAAATTTATCATCTATGTCAATTTAGGCTATCCACTAAATCCTTTTGGAACTTTGCTTACATAATTTGAAAATAAAGACATAAATTGCTTCTAAGGCTCTTACAAGCTTTAAATGTTTAATCTAAGGAATTTGAAAATAATGTTTTCTTCTTGGTCATTAAAAACTAAACAAAATTCAGTCAGAAAAAAAGTATGAAGGGCACATGACAGGAAAGCATGGCACTATGATTAATATAGAAAATTGAAATAATTTCTCCATGAGAATCATAATGAAACTTGTGACCTGGAATCTAGGACTGACGCTTACTATCTATGGAGCCTTAGGTATATTTCCTAAACTCTATAGACGTCTGTTTCTCCATTTGAGCATCTGTGCTACTTCCCACACAGAACTGATATTAAGAAAAAGCCTCATTTAAAATGCAAAAAAAAAAAATTGGTGGTATAGCCATAGGTATGGGGACTGGGATAAGTCCTGGAATAGTATTTTCATTAGTATTAGAAACTCTTACCTGAGAAAACTCCTCCTTCCATGAAAATTGGCAAAGTTGCATATCTCCAACTTTAAAAATATGGTGTTATTGACTGATTATTTAAATGATGATAGTTCTTTAAATGGTGGAAGGAAAAAACCATCCACATTTGGAATTTAAAATTTTCAAAGATTTAAGAGATCTTAAAAGTCATTTAGAACAACTTGTATGTGAAAAGGGATCCCTTCTGCAATATCTCCAACAAGAGACCATACTTTTATTTGAACTACCATGATTGATTAGGGCTTGGCAATTTCTCTGTAATAGTAAAGTACCAAAATGAAATCTTTCAGTTATGCTTACTTCATTGTGCATCACTTCATACAAGATTTCCCAAGATTCTCTGAAACCCTTTCTTTCATCCTTTCTTACTATGCAATAATATTCAATTTTATTCAAAAATTATTTTTTGTTCAGCCCCTACCTTTTTCTAGTTCCTTACCATAACCCAAAAAAAAGCTCCTACAAATATTTTTATTACATATGGGTATATCATTTTTTATCTTTTTGGTATGTAGACTTTGTAGAGGTATCTTTGGATGAAAGGATCTACACAATTTGGTGACATTGGGAACATAGTTCAAATTGCTTTTGAGACCAGTTAGATAAATTTGTAGTTCTACCAAAGTCGCATCACTGTGCCTATCTTTCTAGAAGGATTTTATATCTCCTACAGAAGCCAATTGCACTTTGGCACATCTGTTGTTGATAGGAAGTTTTTCTTTTTCTTTTTCCTGAACCTAAGCTAGAATCAGATTTCAAATATCAAACCAACTGAAATGAACACTTTCATTCTGTCATCCCTATGGTTATCCACATTTGTACTTTAGGGGATCAAGGACTGAAAAATTCATTGTGGAAAATCAGAAATTTGACATTGGACTCATCAATTTTGTTTCTTTACTCTGAAGACAGAGTTATCATTTTTAAGCATTGATTTTTCTAGAAGAGAGAGGTAAGGAGAGTTTCAGACATATGCTGACAAACTCAATTCTCACAGGCAAATTTCACACATCATTCCAAACTTATAATAATTTCTCACAATCATATAACTATTGTAAGAATTTAAATTTTAGGTTTTTATGCTAATATGAAAGTTCTAAAGTAATATTATGGTCATTGATTTAAAAATATTATAGCTTAAGTCAAAATGACTTTTAGTAGCTTTATTTGCAAAAAGTTGAAAAGAGTGAATGTGGAGAAATAAAATGAAGGTAGAGAAAATGTCTAGCCTGTCACCCTAAATGTTGCTTTGGTGTCTGACTCAGCCCCAGAAAGGCTCAATAATCCTCAGCCAGAGGACCTGGTGGTGTCTTGAGCAAGTGTTCCACCAACACAGTTGCCTCTAGGAAAGGAAGCACCCTCTGGAACCAATCTCTCCAGAAGCCAGGAGAGGAAGGCCAGCTACTCACCAGCAAGCCAAAGCAGGATCTAGGGAAAGATTCTCCTCCTCCTTCAGTCCAGCTCACCAAAGCAGAGTCCCCAAAGCCTTCCTCCAAAGAAGCAGTCCCAAGGAGCAACTCCCTGGACAGGAAGTATAGGACTTTTTATAGTCCTTTCCCTACATCACTTCCTGTCCCTTCCTCCACTTTATAGGAACCAATTGCACTCCTTCAATTTGCTTAGGACTTCCCAGGGACAGAGCAGTGGCCTCTGGAGTTGTAATGCACTTTAGCAAGTGATTTGTGAACTCTCTTACTTAGTGTTGAGCAGGGGTGCTTAAGTTTTTGATTGATCATTTTAAAAGTTGCTGATTGATAGACAAAGAAAGTTTGATTCACTCTTTGCACTATTAAGATGAAGATATTTTAAGTGTTATATTCATTTTGCAGAAAGGTAAATTATGGTTCAATTAGAATATGTTGGAGGCAGGAACTTCATTTATGGCTTTTTCATTTCATGTTTAGTGTTATTTATATTATATCATTCCTATTTTTCATAGCTAATCCAGTACAAGCTTTTTCTGCCCTATTATTCTCCCCAATCCTTCTCTTCTGATAAAAGACAGAAACAAATCAATACTGCTTCTACTTAGAGGTCCATAGCTTTCTACAAATACAGTAATGGGTCAAATTGTGGACGTTAAAGTCCAGAAACTCACAAAAATATAATCAAAAAATGTGCTCCAGCAAAATTAAAAAAGATACCATTCAAAGTCATCGGCAGCATTATATACATGTGATTATTTACTTTCATGGGAATAAATTATTGAATATGGGTTACCATAGCTACAATATAGACATGATTACAGGCAATCAACCAATAAATTAATAAGTATGTATTGCATAACTATAATATTTGAGACATCAAATCAAATCAAATAGAAGCCTGTTCCCTCTAAGGGATGTTGCCACTTATGATAAATGAAGGAACATAGTAAATATTACACACTTTTTTCTCCAGGAGATATTGAAACAGGTGGGAAGGAGAAGTGGAGACTGAGTGGGTTGGGAAGCGTTGATCATGGTCAGGGTGAAGGAAGACTGAGTAAGGTGTGAAGGCAGGGAGGAAAAGAAGAGACTATGTAGGATGGGAGGAGCTGGTCAGGGAATGGAGGTCCAGAAGGAGAGTGGGAAGAGGGAAGGTTGGTGGAGGTTGGGTATAATGGAGAGAGAAACTGGGCAAGGTAAGAGAGAAAATGGCAGGGCAAGGCAAATACTGGGTGTGACAAAATCAGGCTTAGGTGGGATGAGGGTCAGATGATAAGTTGTTTAGAAAGTTGTGTTGGGAGGAAAGGAGATGAGACAGGTGAGAGGTGAGTAGGGTCTGATATGTGGAGGGGCTGAATGGGTCAAGTCCTGGCCTGGATCAAGAGGAGGAAGAGGAACCTCCTTGCAGGGAGCCTGGGAAGACAAAAAGGTGTTTTTTCTTGCTAAAATTAACTAAGGGTTTAAAAGGAGGAACTGAAGGAGTCAAGCCAGAATGGTCTGGATGTAAAGAAGAAATAGCCTTCTGGCTAGAGGACAATGAAAGCAGTGTGTCAGAATTTTCAGAGTCAATTTAACTCTATTATTATTATTTGTATTTTATTAATATTGATTTTATTTCATTTTATTCCATTTGATTTGATCCAGTTTGATTAATTCAACTATATTTAATTTTATTTAATATATTTCAAAAGTTGACTTTAGTTTTACTTCTTGTCTGCAGGTGGCTCTGTACTTGGGTGTATTGGATTCTGTGTGCTTTTTATCCACAGCTGGGAGAATAGAGCCTCAACCTCCTGCTGAGAAGCTAGAGAGATCTGAGGTCAGGGTCCAGCAGGTGTCAGGGAGATCCCTGGTGTGGGCTGGGGCTCCAGGCCCCCCTCCCTCACAGCACTGAGCATCAAGTGGTTTGGCTGGGCTTTCTGGATATTGAAGAGCTTGCCAGCCTCGTGCTGGGCAGGGGTGGAATGCCTGAATGGCGACCAGGGGCCCCGGCTGGGATTTTGCCTTAGCTAGGGCTGAATTAGGTTCTAGCCCTCATGGGCCCCCTGCTGTTAAGTGGCAAACCCCTGTGCTGTGAAACAGAGACTGCTGGAGACCAGTAGGGAGAAAAGCAAAGGAGGAAAAAAAAAACAAACCAACACAACACTGGCCAACTCTGCTCTGGGCTTGCTCCCTGTGGGATTCTGGTAGCAGGTGAGAGAATCTTGCCCTCTCCTCTGAGTGAGAGACTAGAGAGGTTAAGAGAGCCCACTTCCTGGAACTCTCTCTCTTATTTCCTCTCTTTAACCTGGTTACTGTGACAAACGCTGGAGCACACTGATGTGACATAACACAAACAGTACCAGACACAGGCAGGACCCCAGGATATGATCCTGGGAGGGGGTTTCCTTCACACACTAGGTAAAGACAAGACTACAGAGCAGGAAAGCAGTGAACATATCACCTAGGAATCACCAAGAAAACCTTTAATCCTCCAGAAGTAGTTCTGAAAATACCGGTGTGAAAAAATGCTAAAGCCTTGGACCATGACTCCTTATCCACTCTCCTTATAGGAACAAAGTTAAAATCTAAAAATTCAGAGTCAAGAAATAGGCAGGAGAAAAGAAGCAAAGAACAAAAACAAAGAAGCTCTATTAAAATCTACTATGTGAACAGGGAAGATGAAGATACAAATTAATTTAAAAAAGGTTATATCAAAATAGCTGCAAGCACAACTTCAAAGAAAACTATGACTCCGAGAACAGATCAAGACAAATTCCTGGGAAGATTTAAAATTATTTAAAAATAAGAGTTGTAGAAGAAATTTTTGGCAAATAAATGAGAAGATGCAAGAAAATTATAAAAATAATTAACATCTTAGCAGAAGCAGGCTCCTAAATATTAAACTACCACATTAAATAATAGAAATTGGCAAATGAAAAAGAGGTACAAATCATTATTAATGAATATAACTCCTTAAAAACAGAAATGGAAACATAGGACTCAAGAAAGCATATAAAAGTAAATATGAAAAATAAATAAGGGAATCAATAAAGTTTGTTTTTATGTTTTTATATGGGAAGATGATTCACGGCACTCACATGAACTTTATCATCATTAAGTAAATTAGAAGTACTCTATATACACAGAGGGCACAGGAGAGTCAAATACATGGGTATGGTCCCAAAAATATATGGGTGAGGAAGAAAAATGACCTGGAAAATTGAGGAAAAGGGAATTAAAAGGGAGGAATTATTTCACATAAAAGAGGTACCCAAAGGAGTCAACCAAAGATGGCAGAGTAGAAGGAAGGAAAGCTGGAATCACCATGTGAATATTCTCCAACTAATCTTAAAATAATGCCTGAAAATGAATACTGGAGTGAAAAAATCAACAAGATGACACATTGAAGCAACTTTCATTCAGAGAACAAATTGTAAGCTAGGCAGAGAGCATACAGTTCACTGGGGTGAGATGAAAGCATAGCCAAGCAACAAGGTACAATCCAATAGCAAGTCCACCCTCACCACATTTGAATGGCACACCTGTTTTGTGAAATGTAGGACAAATTGAAAGCTAGCTCCAGAACTAGCTCCTAATGAAGCTCAAAGAAAAGTTATAAACCCCAGCGCAAAGCAGTCCTTTCTGTGCAAGAACTGATCAAGCCCAGAGTAAGACCAAAACGCCCTGTCCAAGCCCAAGGCTAGACTTTGAGCCCAAGCTTAGGGTAGCTCACAGTGCTTTGAGCTCTGCAAGCCAGCAGCAGTCACAAGGCATGATTGAATCAGCAATTAGAGGTGACTTTCAAAGATCACAACCCAGAGGCCATTCATCAAACTATCTTGGAAGAACTGAAACTTGCAGAAATCAAGAAGTAGGACTGAGTAGCACTGAGGAGGAACTGAAGTTTAAGCAAGTGCCCTCTCTACCCTAAGAACAGGGCTTACCTTTAAGATAAAAAGTAAAAGTTAAAAAAAAAAGAATGGAAAATGAGCAAACATCAAAAAATAAGAAAATTTTTATAGAAACAAAGAAGAAGACAGTGAAAGCAAAGGAAACGCACACAAAGTTTCAAAGAAAACTAGGTATTGATTTCAGAATATGGAGAAGGTCAAAGTAGATTTCAAAAATCAATTAAGAGAGCCAAAGAAAAATGGGCAAGAGAAAAGGAAGCAATGCAAGAAGAAATGGACCCAATAAAAAAGGAGGCTCAAAAGCTCACAGAAGTAAAGAATTCTTTACAAATTAGAATTTGGCAACTATAAGCTAATAATTTCAATGATATAATAAGAAATAATAAAAACAAAACCAAAATAATGAAAAAATGAAATAAAAAATAAATATCTCAGTGGGGGAAAAAATCCAAAACAAAAATATCTGAACTAGAAAATAGATCCAGGAGAAATAATTTAGAAATTATTGGACTACCTGAAATCCATGATCAAAAAAATAAAAAAAATCTGGACATTATTAAAGAAGTTATCAGTAAAAAACCTTCCCTGATAATCTTGAAGAAAAGAGAATAAAATAGAAATTGAAAGAATCCAAAGGTGACTTCTGGAAATTAACCCCAAAATGACAACTCCCAGTAATATTATAGCTAAATTCAAAAGCCCCTAAGTAAAGAAGAAAATGCTACAAGTAGCCAGAAAGAAATAATTTAAATATCATTGAACTATAGTCAGGATTACATAGATCTCAACAGCCCCCACTTTATAGAATCACAAGGCATTAAATGTGATATTCCAGAAAGCAAAAAAGAAATGGCAGTTTATAATCCATAATCACCTATTCCATAAAGCTTAGCATATTCTTTCAGGGGAAAATATAGTACTTCAATAAAAATAAATAAATAAAAAGGATTCCCAAGCATTCCTGATGAAAAGACCAGACCCAAATAGGAAATTTGATGATCAAACACATTACCCAAGAGAAGCCTAAAAAAATGAATAAGAAAGAGTAAATTTAAGGGATTCAATAAGGTCAAAATATATGTATCCCTACATTGAAAAATGATATTTGTAATTCTTATTTATTAATCAGTATTAGAGCAGTTAGAAAGAGTATATACATAGGCAGAGGGTAAGGGAATAAACTGATTAGGATGATGTAATCTGCAGAAAAAGAATCAAAGATTTCTCTCATTGAGAGAAAAGGGAAAGGAAGGGTGGAATGGGTTAAATTATCTCACCTAAAGAGGTATGAAAAGCTATTACCGCTGAGTGGAGGATGAGGGTGGTGACAAGCAATGTTTAAACATTACTCTCCTTATAACTGACTCAGAGCAGGAATAACAAACATACTCATTTGCGTATAGAATTCTATCTAAACTTTTAGAGAAGTAGGAGGGAAATAATATGAGGTAGGGCTGAAGGAAGAAAAGGGTAAATTTGGGGGGGGGGCAGTGATTAATAGTAAAAGACCTATTAATGGAGGGCAGAGTGAAAGGAACAAAGAGAAGAATCAAAAGGGGAAAATAATATGAAGGGAAATATACAGTTGGTAATCATAACTGTGAATGTGAATGGGATGAACTCACCCATAAAAGATTCAGATAGCAGAAGAAATTAAAATCCAGAATCCTACTATTTGTTGTCTACAAAAAAACACATTTGAGGCAGAGTTACACACACACATACACACACACACACACACATACAGAGAGAGAGAGAGACAGAGAGACAGAGAGAGAGAGAGAGAGAGAGAGAGAGAGAGAGAGAGAGAGAGAGAGAGAGAGAGAGAGAGTATAAAGGGAATAAAGGTAAGGAGCTAGAACAGAATTTATTATGCTTCATCTGAAGTACAAAAAGCAGGAGTAGATATCATAATCTCAGAGAAAGTTAAAGCAAAAATATACCTGGATAAAAGGGATAAGGAAGGAAATTGCATCTTGCTAAAAGGTTCTATAAACAATGAAGTAATATCAATCCTTACTACATATACCTAATGGTATACCATCTAAAATTTTAAAGGAGAAATTAATAAACTTCAGAGGGAAATTGATAGTAAAGCTACAAGTGAGTGACCTCAACTTCTCTTTTAGATCTAAATGAATCAAACAAAAAACAAACAAGAAATAAGTAAAGGAAGTAAATGAAATCTTAAAAAAGTTAGATTTAAGATATCTGGTGACGGTAGAATAGGGATAAAAAGGAATATACTTTCTTTTCAGCAGTACATGGTACATACACACAGATTGTCTGTGTACTGGTAATAAAAACTTCACAACCAAAAGCAGAAAAGCAGAAATAATAAATACAAAAATCATTCACTATAACCAGGTGGACTTTACACAAGAACTGCAGGGTTGGTTTAATATAAGGAAAACTATCAGTAAAATTGATCATATCAATTATGAAACAGAAACCATATGATTATCTCAATAAATGCAGAAAAAATCTTTGACAGAATATAATACCTTAAAAAACACTAGAAGATGTAGGAATAAATGGGTCATTCATTAAAATGATGAATAGTATCTACCTAAAACCATCAGCAAGGAATATCCTCTGCAATAGGAATGTTAGAATCCTTCACAATAAGGCCAGGGGTGAAACAAGGATACCTACTACCACTAATATTATTTAATATTGTACTATAAATATTAGCTTTAGGAATAAGAAAAGAAAAAGTAATTGAGGATATTAAAGTAGGCAACAAGGAATCTAAACTATTACTCTTTGCATATGATATAATGGTATACTTAGAAAATCCTAGAGAATTGATTAACAAACTAGTTGAAATAATTACTAACTTTAGCAAAGTTGCAGAATACAAAATAAATCCACATAAATCATCAGTATTTTTATATATTTTCTACAAAATCCAGCAGTGAGAGTTACAAAGAGAAATTCCATTTAAAATTGCTCTAGACAATATAAAGTACTTTGAGATGTATTTACCAAGACAAATCCAGTAATTATATGAGAACAATTATAAAACAATTTTCACTCAAATAAATTCAGATATGAATAAGAGAAAAAATATGAATTGCTCATGAGTAGCCAAGATTATATAATAAAATGACAATTCTACCTAAATTAATTTATTTAAGTGCCATACCAATCAAAATACCAAATAAATATTTTATTGAACTATAAATATATTGATGAAATTTATCTGGAAGAACAAAAGGTCAAGAATATCAAGGGAAAAAATGGAAAAATATATGTGAAAGAAGATAGCTTAGCAGTACCAGATCTCAAGCTTTACTCTAATGTAGCAATCATCAAAACAATGAGGCGTTGTCTAGGAAAGAAAATGGTAAATAAATAGAATAGAGTAGATACAAAATATACCTGTGTAAATGACCTTAGCAAAATAGCATTTGATAGGATTTCTGGGTTAAACTGGCAGCAGTGCAAAAGCAGGATTTTTCTTCTCCTCATCACCTGCCAATATAGACTACCTCAAAAGGTAAAAAACAAAACAAAACAAATTCATATGAATGAAGGGACTCCACAGTAGGGTACATCATTGAGGGTTGGTTGGATTTGGGCATTTCCACACTATAAGGGGGTGAAATAGCTCCCACCAAAAACATGAGCTAATCAACCCTCCCTTACTCCACCTATAGAGTCAGAGTCAGGGCCAGTGAGCTAGAATCAGCAAGAAAGTAAGGGGCACCTCTAGGTCTCTGGCAGGTGACTAAGAGCACCAAGGATCTACCCTTGAGGGTAGCTAGACTTGAGAACCCAGTAGGCTGAAGAGTGTGGAACTTGGGCTCAGAGATAGCATAGAGAAGGACAGTACACAGTAGAAGCTGGGGAGAGGTGGCCTCATGCAAAAAATCACCCTCCTTAGCTCTATACACAGAGAGCTATCCCTCCTCACTCAGACTTCTAACTGGAAAGGGAAGGAAAAAACCATCATAGTGATGGCAAACAATGCCTAGGAAAAACAACTTCCAAACACCAAGAAGAACAAGAAGAAGGCATTGACCCTGTATAATTTTTATAAAGAAAAAATCCAGACTACAGAGGAAACAACAGAATATGACAAACAAATAAACTCATCCAAATCTTCAAAAAAATGGAAATTGACCACAAGCACTTGAGGAATTTAAATCAGAAGTTATGAGAAAGGTGGAAGAATTTTGGCAAGAAAAGTAGGAAATAGTTTTAAAAAAAAGAAAATAATATTTGTTTCCAGTGAATAATGTTTGGAAATGACCAAATAAAATAATGTTAAAAAAAGACAATAACAGTTTTAAAAAAAAGAATCTCCCAGTTGGAGACCAAAATTAAACAGCTGGAAGTCATAAAAAGCAGGCTAGGCCAAACTGAAAAGAAAAATCAAAAGATTATAGTAGATAATCAAAAGATTATAGCAGAAAACCAGTCTTTAAAGACCACAATTCAGCAATTGGAAGCCAATGATCTTACAAAACAGTAAGAATTAATAAAACAAAATCAAAAGACTAACAAAATAGATGGAAACATGAAATATCTCATGAGAAAAGGAATGATTTCGAAATCAGTTAGAGAAGAGACAACTTGAGAATCATTGGTCTACCTGAAATCCCAGAAATAAACAGAAATCTTGAGATCATACTACAAGAAATTATCCAAGAAAACTGCCCTAATGTTCTTGAACAAGAGTGGAAAATAGATATTAAAAGAGTTCATAGAACACCTTCTACACTAAATCCTCAAAAGATAACCCCCCTCCCTGGAATGTTACAAGCTAAAGAGAAAATTTTTAAAAGAAGTCAAAAAGAAACAATTCAGATATCAAGAAGCACAAATTAGAGTTACAAAGATCTGGCAGCTTTCACACTAAAGGGAATAAGATATTCATAAAAGCAAGAGAACAGGATCTTTACCCAAGGATCATCTACACATCAAAAATGACTATATACTTCCAGGGGAAAGTATGGGCATTCAACAAAATAGAAGATTTCTAAGTATTTGTAAAGAAAAGACAAGAACTACACAGAAAGTTTGATATCCAACCTCAAAAATCAAGAAAAACATGAAAAAGTAAATAAGAAAGAGAGGGAAAAGAAATTATTTAAATTTCCTTTGTTAAGGGATTCAATAAGATCAAATTGTTTATATTAATATATGGGAAAATGTTATTTTAACTCTCAAAAATTATATTCACTACTATTATAGTAATTAGAAGAATAATTCAAAGGTACACATTGGGATAATAAGTAGTCTAAGATAATATGCAAAAAAGAAAAAAGAGGGGGGAATATAAGATGGCAGCAAGAGAAATTTGAAGAAATAAGATAAATAGGATAATCTATATCACACAAAAAGGGGAAGGGGAGGGGAAGAATATAATTATAAGAAAGAGAGGAAGGGACTGCTAATAGATAATACTTAAACCTTACTCTCAGTGGAATCAGTGAGAAGGGAAAAATGAAGGTGGGGAGTGGGATGGGGAGGTCAAAAAGGGAGGGAAAGAGAGGGGGAGGGAACTTAATAGACCCTAATATATTAGGGAGGACTGATTAAAAACATGCCATTGGTTTAAAAGGATATAGGGAAAGAAGAAAAGGCAGGGATAGGAGAGGATATCAAAATGTGGGTGAATACACAAGTGGCAATCATAACTCTGTGAATGGAGTGAACTCATATATACAACCAAAGCAAATAGCAGAGTAGATTAGAAACCCCAAACCTACCATATGTTGTCTACAAAAACACAGGTGAGGTAGGTAGATGCATACAGGGTAAGGGTCAAAGGCTAGAGCAGAATCTATTGGACCTCGATTGAGAAAAAGAAGGCAGGAATTTCAATCATAATATCTGACAAAGCCAAAGTAAAAATAGATCTGATTAAAAGAGATAAATTACATCCTGATAAAAGGCAGTATAGACAATGAGGAAATATCAATAATCAACATGTATGCACCAAATCGTATGGCATCCGAATTTCTAAAGGAGAAACTAGTGGAGTTGGAGGAGGGAATAGATAGTAAAATTATACTAATGGGAGACCTGAATCTTCCTCTATCAGATCTAAATAAATCAAACCAAAAAAATAAATGAGAAAGAAGTAAGAGATGTGAATTAAATCTTAGAAAAATTAGAGTTAATAGATATGTGGAGAAAAATAAATAGGGACAAAAAAATACTCTTTTTGAGCAGCATATGGTACATTCACAAAGACTGACCATGTAAAAGGGCATAAAAACATGGCAAACAAGTGCAAAAGAACAGAAATAATAAATGCAAACTTTTCAGATCATAATGAAATAAAAATAATAATTACTAAGGGTACCTGGAGTGTCAAATCAAAAATTAATTGGAAATTAAATAATATGATCCTCCAAAATCAGTTAAAGAACAAAACATAAAAACAATACTTTTATTGAAGAAAATGACAATGATGAGACATCCTTTCAAAATCTATGGGATGCAGCCAAAGCAGTACTTAAGTGGAAGTTTGTATGCTTGAGTTCATATATTAACAAATTACAGAGGGCAGAAGTCAATGAATTAGGCATGCAAATTAAAAAAAATAACTTGAAAGTGAACAAATTAAAAATCCCCAGATGAAAACTAAATTAGAGATCCTAAAAACTATAGGAGAAATTAATAAAATCAAAAATAAAAGAGCTATTGAATTAATAAATAATACTAGAACCTGGTATTTTAAATGAAAGCAAATAAAATAGACAAAGTACTGGTCAATCTAATAAAAAAAAAGAAAGATGTAAACCAAATTAACAATATCTAAGACGAAAAGGGAGACCACCTCTAATGAAGAGGAAATTAAGGCAATCATTACAAATGATTTTGCCTAATTATATGGTGATAAATATGGCAATCTAGGTGATATGGATGAATATTTACAAAAATATAAATTGCCTAGATTAACAGAAGAAGAAATAGAAAACCTAAATAACCCCATATCAGAAAAAGAAATTGAACAAGCCATCAAAGAACTCCCTAAGAGAAAATTCCCACAGCCTGATGGATTCACAAGTGAATTCTATTAAACATTCAAAGAACAACTAACCCCAATATTATATAAACAATTTGACATAATAAGCAACAAAAAGAGTTATATACCCAATTCCTTTTATGATACAATATGGTACTGATTTCAAAGCCAGGCAGGTCAAACCAGATAAAGAATACTATAGACCAATATCCTTAATGAACATAGATTCAAAAATCTTAAACAGAATATTATCAAAAAGACTCTAGCAAGTGATTACAAGAATTATTCATTATGATCATGTGGGATTTATCTCAGAAGTGCAAAGATTGTTCAATATTAGGAAAACCATCCACATAATTGATCATAACAAACATACCAACTAAAATTACATGTTTATCTCAATAGATGCAGGAAAAGCTTTTGAAAAAATACACACTCATTCCTATTGAAAACACTAGAAAGTATAGGAATAGAAGGGCCTTTCCTACGAATAATCAACAGTATATATCTAAAACCGTCAGCAAGTATCATCTGCAATGAAAATAAATTTGAAGTATTCCCAACAAGATCAGCAGTAAAATAAGTATTCCCATTATGGCCTCTATTATTTAACACTGTATAGGAAACACTAGCAGTAGCAATTAGAGAAAAAAAAAAGAAATTGAAGCTATTAATGAGATAGGTAAAATAGGTAATGAGAAAAACAAGCTATCACTCTTTGACGATGATATATAATGGTCTACTTAAAGAATCCTAGAGAATCAACTAAAAAGGTAGTGGAAATAACCAAATAGCAAAGTTGCAGGTTACAAAATAAACCCACATAAATCATCATAATTTCTATATATTTCCAACAAATATCAGCAGCAAGGGTTAGAAAGATAAATTCCCTTTAAAATAACCCTAGACAATTTAAAATACTTAGAAATCTATCTGCCAAAACAAACACAGGAACTATTTGAATCCAACGAAACACCTTCCACACAAATAAAACTAGATCTAAATAACTGGAAACTTATTAATTGCTCCTGGGTAGGACAAGCTAACATAATAAAAGTGGCAATCCTGCCCAAACTAATTTACATATTTAGTGCCATACCCATCAAAGTACCAAGAAACTATTTTACTAAATTTGAAAAAAACTATAACAAAGTTCATGTGGAAGAACAAGATATAAAGAATATCAATGGAAATAATGAAAAAAAATGTGAAGGAAGGTGACCTAGCAGTGCCAGATCTCAAACTATACTATAAAGCAGTGGTCGTCAAAATAATATGGTACTGGCTTAGAGATAGAGGGGAGGATCAGTAGAATAGAACTGGGGTAAATGACCTCAGCAAGACAGTATATGACAAACACAAAGATCCCAGCTTTGGGAACAAAAAACACACTATTTTACAAAAAAAAAAAAAAACTGGGAAAATTGCAAAACAGTATGGGAGAGATTAGGTCTAGATCAACTTCTCACAGCCTACACCAAAAAAAATTCAGAATTGATGAATGACTTGACTATAAAGAAGTAAACTATAAGTAAATTAAGTGAACACACAATAGTATTCTTGTCAGATTTTGGGAAAGGAAAGATTTTAAGACCAAGCAAGAGTTAGAAGAAATTACAAAATGTAAAATAAATAAATTTGATTACATTAAATTAAAAATGTTTTGTACAAACAAAATAAATGTAACCAAAATTAGAAGGGAAGCAAAAAATTGGGGAAAAATCTTCATAACAAAAACTTCTGACAAAGGTCTAATTACTCAAATTAATAAGGAGATAAATCAATTGTGCAAAAAAAACAATCGATTCCCCAATTGATAAATTGACAAGGGACATGAACAGGCATTGTTTTCAGATAAAGAAATCAAAACTATCAATGAATACATGAAAAAATGTTCTAAATCTCTTATAATCAGAGAAATGTAAATAAAAATAATTCTGAGGTACAACCTCACACCTAGCAAATTGGCTAATATGACAGCAATGGAAAGTAATAAATATTGGAGGGGATGTGGCAAATTTGGTACATTAATACATTGTTGGTGGAGTTGTGAATTGACCCAACCATTCTGGATGGCAATTTGGAACTATGCCCAAAGGGCGCTAAAAGACTTCCTACCCTTTGATTGAGCCATAGCACTGTTGGGTTTGTGCCATAAAGAGATCATAAGGGAAAAGACTTGTATAAAAGTATTAATAACTTCATAACTGAGCTCTTTGTAGCGACGAAAAATTGGAAAATGAGAGGATGCCCTTCAGTGGGGAATGGCTGAACAAATTATGGTATACTATTGTGCTCAAAGGAATAATGAACTGAAGGAATTCCATGTCAACTGGAACAACCTCCAGGAGCTGATACAGAGTGAAAGGAGAAGAACCAGGAGAACAATGTACACAGAGACAGATACGCTGTGGCATAATCGAATATAATGGACTTCTCTAATAGCAGCAATACAATAATCCAGGACAATTCTGAGGGACTTATGAGAAACAATGCTATATACATTTAGAGGAAGAACTGTGGGAATAGTAACACAGAAGAAAAACAAGTGCTGAATCACAAGGTTTGATGGGGAAGATTGGGGATATAGACTCTAAATTTTTACCGTAGTGCAAATATCAATGTTATGGAAATGAGTCTTGATCAATGACACATGTAAAACCCAAAGGAAATGCACATTAGCTACAGGAGGGGAATTGGGAGAGGGATGGGAAAGAACATGAATCTTGTAACCATGGAAAAAATATTCTAAATTAATTAATTAAATAATTTTTTTAAAAATAGCTTTTGATAAACTCAATGAACTTAGGTCTTGGAACAAGAACTCACTATTTAACAAAAACTGCTGAGAAAAATTAGAAAACTATTGAAAAAATTAGGTATAGATCAATATCTCCCACCATAAATCAAGATAAGGTTAAAAAGGGTATAAGATTTATATAGAGAGATTGATACAATAACTAAATTAGGGTAACTCAGAATAGTTTACCTGGCAGATTTTTGGAGTAGGGAATGATTTATGACCAAACAAAAGATAAAGAATATTATAAGATGTAAAGTGAATAATTTTGATTATATTCAATAAAAAAAACTTTTGTAGAAATAAAACCAACTGAAACAAGATTAAAAAACAATCCAGAAAAATTTATCACCTTTAGCAAAAAACTACTTGAATCAGATGTATGCAGATCAAAACATATTATCTTTCACATTAATGTTTTTATACTTTGATTTGGTAGTTTTGGTTATGAATAAGTGTGCTCTTACACTAATGACCAATATGGAAATCTGTTTTGCATGAAAATAAAAAGAAAATTACAAAAGAGATACCCAAGAAGAATATTGAATATTTACAATGGAAGAGAACATAGAGGACAGCCAGGTAATATTTGAACCTCACTCCATCTGAACAGCTTCACAGAGTGAAGAATATGTATAAACATTCACTGTAGTATATAAATCTATCTTACTCTGAAGGGAGTAAAAGAAAAAAGTAGAATGAAAAGGAAGATTATATTAAGAGAGGCAACAAAACAGACATTTGAGGAAGGATGGGATATAAAGAGGGAGGAGGATAAATAGAAGAAAATAACATGAAGGGAAATTCACATATAGTTCTCACAATTGCAAATGTGAATGGAATTTTACTCATAAAATTAAAACTTATACTAGAATGTATATAACAAATTTGTTTGTTGCTTAAACATATATGTTGTTTAAAAGAAATATATTTGTAACAATAGAGACATAAAGAATTAAAATGAAAGCTGGAGAAAAATTTATTATGCTTTAGCTGAAGTTAAAATGCCAGAATTAGCAGTAATCAATCCAAACAAAGCAAAAGCAAAAATAAACCTAATTAAAAGAGATAAATAGGGAAATAATCATATTAAAAGGCACCATAGACAATTAAGTACATCAATATTAAATATAAATGTGTTTATAGGTGAATATGTGCGTATATGTTTAATGACATAACATTCAAATTCTTAAAGGAAAAATTAAATAATTTATAGGAGAACTATAACAGTCAAGGAAGTAATATAATGAAAATTAAAATTCAGCCTAAATTTATTTAGTTAGTTAGTTTCCTACAAATCAAACTATAAGAATATAATTTTTATAGAACTAGAAAAATAATAAATTTATCTGGAAGAATAAAAGTCCTAACAAATTAAAAGAATTAAAGAAAAAATTGGAAGATAGCTTATTCAGAATACCAGATTTCAATCTCTATTGCAAAGTAATAATTATCAAAATCATCTTGTATTAGCTAATAAATAAAAAGGTAAATGAGTAGAATAGACATGATACACAATAGAGTAGAAACTGACTCAGTAATCTAGCATTGGGAAAAAAACCCCTCAAAACTGAAGCTTTGGGGATACACTAATGTTGTATACTATAATGAAGTCAAAATGGGTTTTTTGATTTATAAAAAAGGGTAATATTATAAAGAAAATAGGGGAAGATAGAAAAATGAATCTGTCAGATCTATGCATAAACAAAGAATATGGAATCAGACAAGAAATAGAGAGTATGACAGGAAAGAAAATAAATAAATTTAAAAACTTTTGCAATGAAATCAAAATTAAAAGCAAAGCTGGAAATTGGAAAAGTTTTATATCAAATTAATCTGATAAAGGTCTCATTTCTCAAATATATTGGGAACTGAGCCAAATTTGAAAAAAAAAAGAGCCATTCCCTAATTGATAAATGGTTAAAAGATATGAAAAGGAAGTTTTCACAAGAAATCAAAGTTATGAATAGCTATTTGAAGTGTCCTAAATTTACTTTATTAGAAAAATGCTCATTAAGAAACTGAGTTACCATGTCATAGTCATCATTTTGACTAACAAAACAGAAAAGGAAAATAAAAAACATGATGGAATGAATGTGTAAAAGGAGGTACATTAATGTGGATTTGCAAACTATTTCAATCATTAAAGAAAAAAATTGGAACTATGCCCAAAGTGCTATAAATCTTTGAATATCCACTGACCCAATAATTCCACTACTAGATCTATATCCCAAAGTGACCTAAGAAAAAGGAAAATTATATATATATATATATATAATGTTTAATGTTTATCAGTTTAAACATTATTAGCAGCTCTTTTTACAGTGGTAAAGAATTGGAAATTGATAGGATACCCATCAAATGAGGAATGTCTATACAAGTTGCAACATATTGTTGTAACGGTATACTATTATACTCTAAGAAATGATGAATAGTATGGCTTTAGACTACTCTGGGAAGAAGTACATCAACTGATACAAAGTAAAGTGAGCAGAACCAAGAGAACATTGTACACAGTGATAGCAGTATTATAGCAATAGTTAACTATAAAAAACTTAGGTACACTGATCAAAACGATGATCTCAATCAATTCCAAATTGTCCATGATAAAAAATGCTAATCACTTCCAAAATGGAATTAATTCTGAGCTAAGATGAAAGCATAGGGTTTTTTTTTCACTTTATGTTTCTTGTCTTTTATTTCTTTTTCAACATGTCTGGTATGGAAATATGCTTAGCATGACTTCACATGTATATTTGATATCATATTGCTTGCCTTCTCAATGAATGAGGGAAAATATTAAATTTGAATTTTTAAATGACTTTAAATAAACTACTGAGCAAAAATAAAAATTAGTCCTTTGGTTGGTTGAGCAATTTATCAGTCAAGAAAAAAATTATTTCATAGCTATTATATTAAAGGCATTATGTTAAAAGTTAGGGAGAAAATAATAATAAACAAAATAGTCCCTATCAGTGTGTGTATATATATATGCATATATATGCATATATATGTAGAGAGATTTAAGTAAAGACAAAATATATGTAGATATATAAAGGAAGTTGCAAAGAGTTAATTCTGTCTTAGACATAAGGAAAGGTTAAAGTAAAATACAGCACTTAAGTTGACATTTTAATTTTCTTCCTCAGTAAAATAAGTATATTTTGAGAGTGTCTAACTTCAAGAGATCTTATGAAGTAAAAATATAAAAACATATATGCTTTGTGAACTTTAAAGTGTGATATCAATGCTACATAATAGTATGGTTATTGGTGGCGGTAGTAACTGTAGTGCTGGTGCTGGTGGTAATAGTAGTAGAGGTAGTAGTAGTACTAGCACTAATACTAGTAGAAGTAGCAGTAGTTGTAGTAGAAGGAATGAAGTTTGGAAATTCTCAGAGGCAGAAGTGAGAAGGAATTACACTCTAGGCTAACGGGATATCTCAGGCAGAAGTCCAGAGAAATGAACTACAATATAGTGTATAAAGAAAAGGAAGTTAATGGCTTTATCAAATGCTTGGTTATTCTTTTCAATTTGGTCTAATATTTTTCTAGATTCTTCCACTCCTAATTTTTTAATTATTTAACTCATACTCAATAATTTTAAGAACTGCCAGAAGTTGAAAGCTGTTCTTGCTCTGTAATTTGTGAGCATTTTTATTTGTTATTTCTCTTGAGCTTCTAGATTTTTTTTTCCAAATGAATGATAGTTTTCTAGTTGTATAAAATATTCCCTTGATAATTTGGTTGGTATTGCATTTGATTTGTAAACCACTTCATGTAAAACATTGTTTGTGTTCTATTAATATCTTCCAACTGTGAGATATGACTATCTACCCATCAATATTCTTTTAATTTTGTACAGTATTTTATAGTTCTATTTGTCTTAATCAGTCATGTTTCTCTCATTTCAACTCAACAAACAATAATTAATCATTTTAATATATTGAAAGCACTGTGCTAGGCCCAGGGAATAAAAAAAGATTAAAAACATAACAGAAGCAACCACAATAAATCTCTGCCCTTAAGCAGCTTATATTCTATGGGGACATCATGTAAAGAGATATGTAAATACAAGATAATTTGAGCTGGGGTAAAACACACTAAACTGGATGGCTCATGGAAGACTTCTTTTTGAGATTGTGCCTGAGCTGCATCCCAAAAAAAACTAAAGATTTTAACAGGCAGAAAGAGAAATGAAATTTGACCACATAAAGTCATAGAAGTGAGAACTAGCTTGATGATATAATGGACTGAGGTGATTTGGGATGAAATAACAACTATGTAAAATTATTTCCGGAAAGGTATTCTATAAAATGAGCCAGGGAAGGAAATTTTAAACTACTCAAGTCTAGTTGTCAAGAAAATCCCAGATGGTCTCATAAAGATGAGCTAGCTGGAAATTGCTAGAACAATTCAACAATCATTGGAAGTAAATTTCAAGGGCTTTAATTTCCAGAATAAGTTTTTTTTATGGATACAATGATTTTTGAACAAGGGAGCAATATGATCTCACTCATAAATCATGAAGACTTCTTTGTCATCTATATCAACGAAAGACTAGAAGAGGAGAAACCAGAAAGTGTAAAGTTGAGTGGAGTCACAATGGCAGAGTAAAAGCAGAGAATGACCTGAGGTCCCCTAAATATCCTCCAGTGATGAGCAGGATGCTCTCAGAAAAACCTGGAAAGACTCATATGAACAGATACAAAGTGAAATAAGCCAATCCAGTTCCAAATTCTCTTCTTCCTTCCCTCTTCACTCCCTTATTGAGAAAGCAAGCAATTTGATTTAATTTATACATGTGCAGTTATGCAAAACATTTTTCCTTCTTAGTAACATTATGAATGAAAACTGACAAAAATAAGAAAAAACAAAGGAAGTAAATAAAAATATGCCTCAATTTGAATTCAACTCCATCAGTTTTTTCTTTGGAGGTGAGCAGCATTTTTCATCATGAGTAAATCAGAATTGTTTAGATTATTATATTCTTCTTATGTACAGCAACAAAGGAGATGATAATCCACCTTCTTTAGTCTCATTTCATTAATAAGTTAGTATATGATTCTAACATTGAATCACTGACAGTGCCAAAGACTTTAATGGTGAAGTGGTGAGAACTTAATTTTCTGGGTCTTCAATAGCTTGGACTGTGGAGGATAAAGATGTTATAACACTTTTAGAGGGGCAGTTATCAGGTACCTTCTTCACATACTTTGCTCCCTTAGATGATGGTAATGATAGGATTTGGCCTGGAAAAGGGACAGTGTTGAGGACACTAATAGTCCTAAGGCTTTTAAATTTATGTGTCAATTATCAGCAATTGGGCAGCAGTTGGTGATAGAGATTGCAAAGAAAGCCTATTCTCTATGAGATATCCTCCCTTTATATCTGTGGGGCTCAGGATAGGATCAAGGCTTGAGAAGAGGGATTAGGGGGAAGCTATTCATCCCATGTTCCTAGAACTCCCAGTCCTGTGCTTATCTCTATTTCTGTTTAAAGAAAGATAAGGATTCAGTTGGTGGCAATGGTTTGAACATATTAGTAACATGCATACTCTAGGACAAGTTGCTTCTTCCTCCAGGCTAGCTTGCCTGACCCAAGCTGAAGTATGTCCCTCTGAGATCTAGTTTATGTTTTTTTTTTTTTTTTGCAGAGAAAGTGCTACTTCGGTCACTTACAATCACATGATCTCTAAGCATTTTTAAGTTTAAAAATTCTATGATTATAACAAAGCCAGAAATAAGACTAGTGTTGAAAAAAGAAAAAGCTATGAAATGAATGAAGTTGGTTGTCAAGGATTTTTTTTCTGCTTTCTTCCTCATTGTCTCCCTCATCAGGGGACCTAATTAAATCTTCAAAGTTTTTAATCTTTTTTCCCCATTCCATCTATTTTACTCTTAGATTTAAATATTACAGAAGTACTAATGCTTGATATTAATGTAGTAGAAGTCAGGACTTGAATCATATCTTCAGTTTCTGAGATAATTCCCTAAAATATCATTTATTCTGGACCATAAAACTGTTCATGCCCTTTGATTCAATAATACCTAGGTTTGAATCCCAAAGAGATCAAAGATAAGGGGAAACGATCTGCTTATTTAAAAATATTTATAGCAACTCTTCTTGTGGTAACACAAATTGGAAACTGAAGTGATTTCCAACAATTGGGAAATGGATTAACAGGTTGTGATATACAGTTGTAATGGAATACTATGTGCAATAAGAAATGAAAAACAGGGTGATTTCAGAAAAAAAAAACAGGAAAGATGATAGGAGCTGATGTAAATTGAAATAAATACAATGGAGTAGGAAAATACTGTATACAATAAGAGAAATACTATAGTTTGATCAAATGAAGAATTAAACAATTATTAGCAATACAAGGATGCAAGACAACTCCCAGGAACTTATGATGAAAAATGATGTGCATACTCATGAAGAAACTTATTGTCAGAATATGAATGCAGATTGAATCATACCATTTCTTTTTTTTTTAAACCCTTACCTTCCTTCTTGGAGTCAATACTGTGTATTGGCTCCAAGGCAGAAGAGTGGTAAGGGCTAGGCAATGGGGGTCAAGTGACTTGCCCAGGGTCACACAGCCAGGAAGTGGCTGAGGCCGGATTTGAACCTAGGACCTCCCGTCTCTAGGCCTGGTTCTCAATCCACTGAGCTACCCAGCTGCACCTTAAATCATACCATTTCTGACCTTATTTCCTTTCTGAGTTTTTTTTTTTCCTTGCATGTGTGATATATGTCTTCTTACTCACAAGGGATATGGGAAATTTGTATTAGATAATAGCAGTGGAATAATCTATATCAGACTGTTTACTATTTCATTTGGAGAGAGAAGAGAGTGAGAGAGGGAAAGAATTTGGAATGCAAAAGGTCAGAAAACAATTGTTAAAAAATTATGTCTCTGTGTAATTTAAAAAACATTTAGGGGGGAAATGTCATCTATTCTACCATCATGAAGGTCAGCCCTAGTCAGGAAATGATGTTTTTATGTTTATGCAAAATCATATGATATGATCAATTAAAAGACAAAAGAAACCTCTGAAATCTCCCTTGATTTTTGGTCTGTGTTTTGTTTCAAATACTTTTATGTGTATAGATTCATAATATTAGTCAAACCTTTTTCTACAAATATCAATAATAACTTTTAAAGTTGGTAGATATTTTATTGGTTGTGTCACCAAAGCATTTATTTCTAGTTGTTCATTCCTTTATTAATGCAATTCTCCACTCTTAAAAAGTTAAGTGGCCCAGTAGTTAGAGAATTTAGTCTAAAATCAGGATAGAGCTGGGTTCAAATATGGTTTCTGACATTAGCTGTGTGACCCTGGACAAGTTACTTAAGCCCTGTTTGCCTCAATTCCTTCATCTGTCATATGGGGATAATAATAGCACTTATTTCCCAGGGTTGTTGTGAGGATTAAATATCATGATAATTATCAGATGCTTAGCACAATGCCTGGCACATAAGTACTATTTAAGTATTAGCTATTATTATTATAGTGAACACAACACATCCCAAATTATAGGTAGGATCTTTCTGCTTATTCAGTCAATAAGAAGAGCTTTTGAGAAACTAAGGTCACCTTCATCCTCTGGTGTGATGTTTTCAAGTCACTTTTATTACATAATGCATCATCAATGCAAGACTGAAGGGATTACCATTGATGATGTCTCTTGTCAATATTTTTAATCTGCTAAATTAGGAACTTTTGAGTAATTTTAGAAGAAAGGGTAGAAAGAAGACTAATAACACCTTAACTAAGATACTGGTGACTATCTCAACTTCTTATAAACAATGTTGAAACGAATTTAAATTAAAAAAGAAATAAAAACTGATTTAAAGTAAATAAATAAATAAATAAAGGAATAAATAAATAAAAAGCTTGATGCTGTGTGTCAAGACTTCTAATTTCAAGGCACTGCTAGCTGCTCTTAAAGCAAAACATGAGAGCAGCAGTTAAAGAACTATAATGACTTTTATTGAATGCTTACTATGTGAAAACCCAGGGAGACACACACACACACACACACACACACACACACACTCACACCAAAAAAGGAACCTGGAATGCCAAACTGCAAGGCAGCTAAAGCTGTTAATAAGAATCCTTAATAAGAATATTAAATGCAGTTAATTATAAGCCCCTGATTTTTTCCATCTATCAATAGAAATGGAAAATTTTAAGACAGCATGGATCAGAGTTTGGTGAATGCTTTTGACAACTGAGATTACATAAAGCCCATTACATATAATCAGAATAATATCAAGTCAGTCAGACAATAGAGTAGGCAGCAGCAATATCCCATGAGAAGGGTGGAAAATATCTGAGCTGGCAAGTAGAGGGGCCATCATAGAAATAATATTATAAAGCCCAGGGGAGAGGTTTTGACAAATGCTCCCAAAAGGCCTAACTGAGCTCAGCACAATGGGATAACAAAGGGTAACTGGAGGATAACACAGTAGAAAAGCATGGAGAGACCACTCACCCACACTTTCAACAACATCAGGAGATTAGGGAGGCAGGGAGGGGAATAAGGAGCTTCTGGACAAAGCCAAAAATCAAGAAATAACAAAAAGTCATCCAATATGGTTTGAGTAACAATAAGTTCTATTTGCTTGTAGTCAGAAAGAAGATGACAGAGTTAAGATAAGAGGGAAAGAAGTGGAGGAGATAACTTTTTTAACCCACAGGAAGGAAAGGACATAAAAATGGCAGCTAATAGTAAGAAAAAGGTCTAGTGAGTTTTATTGATTCACTTTTTTTTCAGGTGAAAGAGGTATAGACATTTCTGTAGGAGGGAAGTAGCCATCTCAAAGAGAGAGATTAATGCTTGAGTAAATTATATAATGGAGTTACTTGTACATGTGGAGAATTGCCTTGACAAGAAAAAGTGAGAAGAGGGAGAGAGAAAGGGAGGAAATATAGAAAAAGACATATTTTTAAAAATCTCTCTCTTAATTCAGGTTCAACATTGAAATGAAATGAGTCATTCACAAATATCTGAGTAAAAAAATAAAATAAAATAAAAGGTTCACTTTGTCCTAGCATAGAAAGTATATAAAAGATTAGCGAACTAAAAGGCAGCAGACAGTTGATACAATCCAGTTTGGAAACTTGTCAGAGCAAGTGGTTTTGGTAGAATAAGGAAGCAAGAAAATCAGAGGAGGAGGAGAGTATAAAGCTCACTCTTTAAGAGGTCAAACCAGGGAAGTATGAACTGTATATGCAGCAAAGATGTGAAAACCTAGCCAAAACCTAAGCAGCTTAGGATCGAAGGTGTAAAGATTAAATTTAACTCTCCCCTGATTGTGAAAATGAAATTAATTAACTCTCCACTGATTGTAAAGATTAAATTGTAACCACTGACTATTTCTAGATTTTAATAACCAAAAGTGTAAACACCCTACTTAAAAGTTGAGTAGGGAGATCTGCCCATTTTTAGATGTAATCACCAAAAGTATAAACATCCCACTTAATCATTAAGTGGGAGGTCTGTGACCCACATGTGCAATAATGGGTGACAAATCAGGATTAAACTAACTGCCCCATGGCAGTCTTGAAGCAAAGCTTCAGGTGTGATTGGTAGACATAAAATTAAGGGAAGAATCAGGAAGTGATGCAAAAGAAAGTTTCTGTAAAAGGAGTTGTCACTTCATGTGAGAGACAGTAGTGGAGACTGGAGACAATCCTTCATTCTTTGGAGTGGAAGCTGGACCCAAGACGCTGCTCCTAGTGAGGCTGTTCTAAAATCTCTTCCTTTAAACTGACATGTGGTAAGTGAAAAGCAGACTCTTAACTGCTGGATTTTCTGGGGAAAAAAAAACTAGCCTAAAGAGGAGACAGGTTATATTCTGATTGTTGAAGATGCAAAAAGAAAGACAATTCTTGATCTAAAAAAACTAACATTCAAGGAAGTTAAGGGTTGGATATAGATGCTGAAGATGTGTGAAAAGGAAGCAAAATGAAGAGAGTCAAAAGCATATGTGAAAGGAAAGTGAAGTATGAAGATCCTGGGCTTATCATTACATTGGAGTCTCCTCAAAGGATTCATAAATTAAAGAAGTGAGACTGCTTGGGTCAAGGAGTACCAATTCTCAGTGAATGAAAGAAGATGGAAGGGATGAAAATGTAGATTTTAAAATTAATATCCAATACTCCAAGTATTATATTTAATAAGATTTATTAATAATACCTTGAATAAAAAAGACTACAGAAACAGAGAGAGCTCAACCATTTTTGCAAGTGGGGAAAAAAGAGAGAGCAACATTACCCACAGCTTAAAAACAATAATGTAAGGACACTAACGTGAATGAAGGGAAAAGGATTCTTGGGACAAGAAAAGAATTCTGGGAGACGGAGTCCAAGAGTTCAAGATTTCTAATTCCACAAAAGCAATTGTCGCTATGAATCCAGCATTCCAGAAAACATGGTGGGTCTTTAGTGGGGAATGAGAGAGAGGTGGATTAAAGGGAATGGGAATATAAGAGAAGGCAATGGAAGATAGGTTTGTGAAATTATAGCTAAGCGTTTAGACTCCCAATGATGGAATTGTCTTTAATGGGGTAGGAATATGCTAATTATTGAGGAATGATTTCAGGAAGAAACATTCCCAGGAGATAAATTAGCTGGTATGAAGGTAGGAGAGGTTGGAGGGTGAAGGCAGTGGAGAGAGAAAAGAGTCATGTAGCCTCATAATATAAAGTTTAGAAAGAGACTTAGAAAGGTCATATCATTGCCTGTAGAGTGTAAATCTTTGAGGGTATTAAGCAGTGGTATGGAGAGAGAAATGGGTGGAAGGTAGGGAAAGGAATGGGGAAAAGGCAAACACAGTAGAAGTTGGAACAGGAGTTTTAGTACACTAGAAACTCATCGTGAATAATTAGTACTGCATGGTGAAAATTAAATCAACAAAGAGTATCCATATTGAGGAAAGCATTAGTTGCATTATATTCCATCTCAGACTCATCCTACCAGGAGTATTTTGCTTAGTTATGGATACAGAATTCCAGAAAGTATATCAATAAGTGGGGATTCATGTAGAAGAAGGCAACCAGAATGGGGGAGAGATTGGCAATCCAAGACTCATTTGAAAGAAGACATTATTGCTCTTTATTTGAATCCTCAATATCAGGGGTAATGAACTTATGAATTATTTACATTAATTTTAAATGTCTCTAGAGTTTGATACATATGCCCTAATATTATCTCTAGAAGTGATAGCTTTGTTTTCTCTTTGCCTATGCCCATTCTCTCAATTTGTTTTCCTGGTCTTCTGTAGATAACATTTAAACCACCACCTTAAATAATAATGGTGAAAATTGATATCCTTACTTTATCATTTATCTTATTGGAAAAGTCTCTACCTTTCCTTCATTACACATGTTGTTTGCTCCTGGATTTTGATGTGTTATTTATTATATTAAAAAAAGGTTCATTTATTTTTATGATTTCTAGTGCCCCTTAATAGAAACAAGTATTGGTTTTTGTCAGAAGCCTTTTCGGGTTAATGTCATTAAGATGGTTTATTATATTGATAGTCTTATTGGGAAAAAAGACAACACCCTACAATCCTGGTATAAGCCAAACCTCCTGGTATATAATCTTTCTAATAAGTTTGTTTATCTAAGTTCTAATATTTATTTAATAGTTTTGTTTCAATATCTATTATCATATTTTTCTGTTTTACTTCTTCCTTATATATTTTATATGTTAATATATATTATATATTAAGATTATTTCAATTCCAAAGATAGCAATTGGAAGTAGGGATTCTTTCTTTATTATTGCAAAAAGATCACATAGCATTGGAATAAGCTGTTCTTTGAAGTTTTGATAGAATTATCTGCTGAATCCATTTGCTCCTGGACTTTCTCCTGTCCCACACTTTGAGAGTTCATTTATAATGTTCACGTTTTTTCTAGTATTGGATTATTTAAATAGTCTATTTCTTCTTTTATTTATCAGATCATTTTAAATATTTGTGAGAATTTCTCTTTATATTTTTCTCTTTAAGTTATCTTTAATTTATAAATTTTGTAGCACTTAAATGGGCTTAGAGAGGATAGAGATATATTTTAACTAAATTTCATATCTCATCTATTAGTATAATCATAGGACTCTGAACACTTTTATCATTAAGTACTTATATGTCAAATGAATAACCAAAGGAAAGAATGAATAAAAGAATGAAAGTGGATAAGACCAGACTCCAATGTTCTTTCCATTGTATTATATTTCATCCAATATACAGAAGATATTATCAGAGTAAAGGCCAATCTAATGGTATACTCAATTGCTCAATTGAAAATCTAAGCAGAAAAAATTATTTTGACAAATAAAAAGCTAGAAGAAACTATATATAAGAAGACACATCTACGTTCAAAATCCAAAATTCAAATAATTAATACAGTAGCTTCAGTATCAGGGATAAAAAAAGAAGAGTGAACTCAAGTTAGACCTAAGAGTGAGAACCAAATATTTAAAGAAGTTTTGAATCATACACCCATTTTGTTTCTAATGGAATGTTCTCAACATAGCCACAATGTTTTAAACCTTCTTAGAACTGTCATTTTATGTCACTGGTCTCTTTTTATTTGTCTAAAGGAGCCCTAGTTTTTGATGGTTCCTAGTTGCCATTTTTAATTTTCCCATGGGAAAAAAAATAGCTACGTTTGAAAAGAGGTTGATGCATACATTGTATTCCCATTGGACAAGTGAAGGTCAGATACAATACAGAGACATTTACATTGGTTGGAGTTTAAAGAAGATGGAAGGTTAGGTGTATGACTGTGTAATACAACATACCTATTCCTTTTACGACAAAAAGGAACTACTGTGACTAGGAAAACTAAATGCTTGGTGTTGGGGTAGTGAAAGTCATAGAAGACGGGGTTGAAGGAAAAGAGTAGCTCATTACTTCGGCTTACCAAAGACTGATACTTTTAATGACATATCTTGACAGTAAAATGCCAAGCCTTGCCAACAACATTGGCAAGATCATAAGTAGTGCCTGGGAAGTTTTAACCATTTAATCTCTCAAATTTCTGACTCTAATGCCTTTAGCACCCTATTCACTTTATTAATGTCTCTGCTTTACTGATGGTTGAGACCCTCATCTGACCAATTATTTCATGCAGACCATAGCTATGATTCACTTTACTCTCTAGGCATCTTTTCAATAAAGCCTTCTTGATAAAGCAGATATATTCATGACCACCACCACCACCCCTTCTGGAACCATTATCAAATGTGCCTTTGATTATCATAAATTTGTCAACTGTGCCTTTGGTATTAGGTTGAGTGCCAAACTGTTTCTCCCTGGGCTAAATCTATCTATCATTGCTTTTTTTAAACATGCCTTTCTTAGAATCAATACTAAGTTTTGATACTAAGGCAGAAAGGAAGTAAGGGCTAGTTAGCTAGTCAGACTTACCTAGGGTCACATAGCTACAAAATATCTGAGGCCAAATTTTAATCCAGGAGTTTCTATCTCCAAACCTAGCTCCCTATTCACAGAGACACCTACCTGTCCTTCCATCTATTATTCTTGAATTATTACAAACAAAATTACCCTGCTCAAGACACCCTCTGACTCAAGCATCTTATCTCCTTAGCTCACAGCTAGGAGTGTAAGTTATTTAAGGACAATGGTGTTCTTTCTTTTGTTTTCTGACAGACATCTAGATGACAGAGTGTAGATAGAGCTGTATCTGGAGTTTGGAAAACCTGAATTTAAATCTAGCCTAAGAAACTAGTTTTGAGATCCTAGACAAGACATTTATCCACTGTCTATTTCAAATGATTCATCTGTAAAATTAATATAAGAGCACTGATCTTCTAGAGTAGTTGGGAGAATAAAATGAGATAATATATAAAGTGCTATACAGCTCTTAAAGTACCTTCATAGTAGTAATAATATGATTAATTATTAATTCCAAATTCATTACTTCATAAACATAGTTGATATTTAATAAGTACTAATTCATATTCATTTATTTTCTCATTTCTTAGAAGAATACCAAGACAATATTAATGATGGTCAAATATTACACATTCTATGAATTAGAGGAAAATATGTGTTAATAAACTTATATTGGAGAATGTTGAAGATCATTTATGTTGTAGTGGTCTTTATCTTTTTCAGATGAATATTAAGCTGAGATTAGCTTCAGTGATTGGAAGTTTTGATGTAAGGGGCTAAGCAAAGGTAAGTAGGGTAAGGAAGTTTCAGTTTTGGAACTAGAAGCATATATGAGAAAAAGAATGATTAGGAAATAGGACTTAGAACTAATATTCACATTTCTTTAAATATGATATGCCAAAATACTGTCAAAGCATCTTGTATGGTTATTTATGGTTATATTAAATGTCATTCCATTTTCATACTGACTATGAGATAGGAGTCAAAGTATTGTCCATATTTTATGCACAAAAATAATTCAGTCATAAGGAGATTAAATATGTCCTCTTATTCCAACATCGGAAATCTTCCCACTTTATTGTGCCTATGGTCTACTTAGAGAGCTGAAGAGTTTAAGGGAAATGGGAATGTTCATGAAGAATTTATAAATTTTCATTTCTATCCTTTGGATTTTTATTATAAGCATTCATGAATTCTCATGGATTCATTGTAGACTGGTAGAACTGGAAGGGTTCTCAGGGGTACTGTAAGTATTCAGTGGATAAAACAGAAAGCGCAGTACACAAAGCAAATAGATCTTGGTTTGACATATGCCCTCTCTTTCACTTTATTTCCTGACATGTATTCTTCAATCTAATGACATTGTTTTCCTGGCTTTTACACACACACACACACACACACACACACACACACACACACACACACAATCACACACACACACACACACACACACAATCACATACACACAATATTTCATCTCTTACTCAGCT
This sequence comes from Monodelphis domestica, assembly GCF_027887165.1. NCBI lineage: Eukaryota > Metazoa > Chordata > Mammalia > Didelphimorphia > Didelphidae > Monodelphis > Monodelphis domestica. The sequence continues at coordinate 686,253,978 of NC_077227.1, read as the reverse complement.
CCTGTCTTCTTCTCTGGCTGTCTCCCATGCTTGGAATGATCTCCTTCCTCCTCTCCAACTATAGATCTCTGGCTTCTATTAAGATACAATTAAAATCCCATCCTTTAGAGGAAGCCTTTTCAAACTTTTTAAATCTAGTGCCTTCCCTATGTTAATTATATTTTGAAAATTTATCCTGCAAATAGATTGTTTTATTTATAAGTATATATATTTGTTCATAAATTATCTCCCCCATAAAATAGTGAGCTCCTTGAGGACAGAGACTGGTTTTTGCCCCTTTTGTATCCCCAGCCCTTAGCACAGTGTCTGGCATATAGCAGGAGATTAATAAATATTTATTGATTTATTGATATTTATTTGATCATGGGTAACTCAAAACAATTATTACTTACAGTTTCTTCATCTAGAAAATGGAGATAAGACTTGCACTACATAACCCATACAACTATTATAAATAATGTATTTTGTAAATGTGATTTAATGTTTTTAGCTAATCCAATTCTTTTATAGAGGCCAATCAGGTATGACCGGAGTGGATGTGCCCTGCCTAAAGTAACAGTCAATTGGAGAGGTGAGGCAAGAATCTGGATCTCCTGACTCAGGTCAGTTTGTTCACCACTGTCACACTGTTATTTCTCTTGTAGTTATTTTTTATGTTTGCACCATCGAGAGAGTACATTAAAGAGATGATTCTTCACATATCTTTTTATTTAAACCTTAAAAAGCTTCTCTGAGAGAGTGCTAGCACTCATAGGATAATTTTTACATGATCAAACTTATGTGCATCTATTTCTTAAGCCTTCTGAAATTGAAGAAAATCTTGGCATTGCTTGCCTGTATACTACATATTAATTCCTAGATGAGTTTAGTTTTTTTTTTTCCTTTATAGTGGATTGGTGATAAAAATGAATATCTGTAAGCATATCAAATCTTCAAATTTGAGTACCTTGATGCCAATGTTCCTTTTATTGCAAGGTATCCTATTTTCACCTTCATAAAATTGAATGCTTGCATGTACCATATAATTAAATTTAGCCATACCAAAGGTTCTAGTCTATGTATTTATTAACTCTTGACTGCACTGCTTTTCAAATGCTTTCTTGAAGTTTATGAAGTAACTATCTCAGATGAAACTTTTTTTAAAGTACAATGCAAAGATTCTAAAACTATTAATTGGAAAAAAATTATCAGTTGACTGCCCTTTGTAATCTGAAAGCATAGTAATAGAATTGGAACCCAGGTGAATCTAAGTTCTCTTCTATACTAATCAAGAAAGTGGGCAAGTCACGTCACCTTGAAGGATTTCAGAATTAAAATGGATCATTAATTCTACCCAGTAGTCAAATAGAAGTGGTGTTTAAAACAACTCAGACATTATTCTTTAGTTCCCATTTGAAGCTTTCTAGGGATAGGACGTTTGCTGACTCAATTTCACTTTTGGATAGTTTTAATTGCTAGGGATCCTCTTTCCTTCTCCTAATCCCCCACTGCTTTACACCAAGTGAGCCGAGTATGGCATTGTGGATAGAAAGATGGCTTCACATTAGAAACAGTTAAGTGCAAGACCTATTTTTTTATATACTGACAGTATGGTGATCCTGGACTAGTCACATAAACTATCAGTGCACGCTCAATAATTCTCTTAGACAATAAATTGCAAGGGATTTGCTGACCTGTGTTAGTGAAGAGAATTTCTTAGACCAGCAATTTTAACCTCAGTTCTTATCCTTTGAACACTACATTTTCTTCTTCTCAGCTTCCACCCACACTGTCCTAGTTCTCTCTGGAGTCAAACAGAATAAATCTATTTCTCACCTTCATATGATAGAAGGAAGGGAGGAAGGAAGGAAGAAAGGCACTGTATGAAGAGCTTCAAATTATTATCTCACTTGATCCTTACTACCACTCTGGGAAGTAGGTTCCATTATTATTCCTATTTTTATACTTGAGGAAACTGAGAAAGCTAAAAAGTTAAATGACTAGCTTAGGGAAACATTGCTAATAAATACCTAAGAATAATTTTAGCTCTGGTCTTTCTAACTCCAGACCCAGCTCTCTATCCACTCTGCTACTTAACTACCTCTATTAAAATTTTTCACATACTTTATAACTGCTACAATGTTGTCCTTAAATCTTCAACTCTCGAAACTAAAAATCTCTAATTCTTTTGAGTAATAGTTACATCTCTGCCTATGGATTTTTATATAAAAAATATTTATATTTCATATTTTTTTAATTCTCACATCTTTCAGAACCTCACTTTTCTGTGAAATAAGTGAGTTAGATGAGATTCCATCCAATCAACATGTGGCAGGTCAAATGTGCACCAGTTAATTACCCAAGACAGAGTCTGCCTGAAATTTTTTAGCCAAGAAGAAAAGTTAATTAGGACACTTATATGAGTAGAAGAATAGAGTCTAAATATGTGTCTACCACTAGTACTGTAAAACTAACTAACCTCAAGAGTCATGCTAGAAAACTTAGATTAATTAGTAATTGTAAAACAAAAAATGTTTCCTGTATAAATTTAGATTTCATTGTTATTCTTAAGCCTATTACAAAAAATGAATAGATTATTTTAAATGTCCCTAAAGACTCTGACATCTCTCAATTTTAGGTGTCCATTATAATCTCTAAAGGGTGATTACTTCAATGAAGACTCATGGAAAAAGAATAGACATTTCAAGGTTAAATCTTAAGTACTTCAGGAGTTTGGGGGGAGTTTGTTGTTTTGAACATGTCCAGATTAAAATGTCCACAAAATACCATTTCTAGATTTTCAATTGCCCATTGCTCAAGTACAAGCTAGATCTTGGGAAAGAGATTAAGGCTAGATAAATTTTAGAATTATATGCAAAGGTATTATAATTAAATACTTGGAGCTGATGAAATCACTAAGAAAGAAAATATATATGGAGAAGAGGCATGGTACAGATAATATGGTGACATTCATGTTAGTGAACATGATTTAGGTGAAGAATCATAGACAGGAGTCTAAGAAATGGTCAGAGAGAAAAGGGAAGAACTCAGGAGGAAGCAATGTGTGAAAATGTGGTGTATCCAATAGAAGAGAATGATGAAATTTATCCCACACTGTAGAAACATCTAATAGGCAGTCAGTAAAGCAGGTCAGGAAACCAGAAGAGAGAATAGGGTATGTACATGCAGATTGGAAAGTCATCTAAGCGATGATGCCATCGAATCCCTAGGAGTTTATGAAATCACCATGAGTGAGGTCCAGGATGTACACAGTCAGGGAATAAATAGTACATGGATAGCAGTCTAGCAAAAAAAAAACTGATTAAAGGGAAAAAAAGAACCAAGATAGCAGTTTCATGAACATACAGAAAGGAAGAAGTACCTAAAAGATAGGGTGATAAATAGTCCTACAAAGAGGTGGAGAATTAGGAAGCCTGAGTAAATTGTATTGGGTTTGACTGTATGGTAATTGTTAGCTTTGAAGAGAGGATTCAACTGAGTACTGAAGTCAGAAATCAGTGCTAAGGAGAGGAGAGGAAATAGAAGTAACATTCCCTGATCCAGAAGTTCTATTATAATAGAAGAGATATTGGATGAGAGCTGGAGAAAATGGGAGAGTCAAATGAAGTATTTTTAAAGTGTGGTTGGGAGAGGTATTAAATTAAGGAGATCTGTATATGTGTGTATATATATATATATATATATATATATTTAATATCAGGAGAGAATGATGATCAAAGAAAGGATGATTGCAACAAAAAAATTCTGTAGGAAATTAGAGCAGTGGGAATAGTGACACAGAGAAGAATTCAAGGGATATGATATCAGGGGGAAGTTTCCTGTTACATTGATTAACTATAAAGTCATGACTGAAAAGAAAGTAATCAGAAGCTATCACAGGGTAGAAGTTAAGAAAGCCTTCAGACATTTGTAGGGAGCTGAGAGAGGGGATGGTAAGCACAAATATTAAATTTAGGAAGAATAAGTCCTAAGGTAAGATGGAATGATAGGGAGTCAGTTTAAGTAATTTCAGAATTTTTGATATTGAAATTATTATGAATGATTATATATGATTAAGCATGCATATGGTCAAAGTACAATGAAACTTTAGGTCATGAGATATAGAGTTTAATGAACAATGAGGCCAAACTATTTTGACATATACCCTGGATGAGAATATAGTCATGGAGTGCAAAGGATGGCTGTGATTCTAATAATGGACTCCTTGTGAAAGTAGAAAGAATGATTTAGAGCCAAGAGATGTATGCCACTAAGATCTAATATGGATAGAAAATCATTACAGAACCTCAAAATAAACTGCTGAATAATGGACATGAGAAATGGTGTATAAAGGACAATGGCAGGAGAAGACTTCACATTGACTTGTGTGTCATGAGATATGAGAAAAATCGTAAAGATGACCAGGAATATTTTAACTTCCTAATAGAACCAGGACTCCATGTGGGTCATATAATATTTATTGGGAAAGGAAATGGGTTTGGAAAACAGGGGAATAATGAGAGGTTTGTAGCAGGGGTATGGAAGAGTAAGGGGAGAGAGGGTATATTGCTTGGTGAGGCAAGGGAGGGAGATGCCCCCTGCTGAGAGGAAACAGCAGGGGTCCAATGAGGTCTGTTTGTCTTTGAATGACTGAAACTGAAGTTCAGCTCCCTCTATGACCAGAAATGATAGTCCATGTATCTGACTGCGTATTCAAATAATATAAAGTTTAATAACTAGTTGGGATTGGAGTTTTTTTTTTCAGCTTCAGACCTGAGGCCAGGCCCCAGAGGCTGGAGGAGGGTTTTCCCACTTCCGTCTCCTCTATATCAGTCCAGTTTTGTATAATTCAGAATCTTAGCAGTAGACAGAAAACAAACAAGAACAAATCTGACCTTAAGAAGCCTGTGTCTTCCAGCTGAACCAAGAAGAGCATGCCACTCCAGACTGGGCTGACCAAGCTCCTCTCTCCTCCAACACCAGGAAGTAAGTCCCATCCGGCAGGAAGGAAGTGCTAGTCACAAGACCCCACTGCCACTCCCGGCAGGAAGGAAGTGCTAGTCACAAGACCCAACTGCCACCCCCATTTGGCCCCTTCCCCCACAAACTGTTAGTCTTGTTTCCTTTCCACAGTCAGAAGGTGGAAGAGCACAAAGAGAAAGTGATTTAAGATGCTTCAGAGACAGTGTGGTACAACAGACAAAGCATTACAGGTGGACTAAGGAGAACTTAAGTTTGACTCCCACTTGTCATAAATGTATGATCCTGGAAAAATCACTTTGCCTCATTTATAAAATTAGAGGATTGGAAACAATGACTCTAAACTATAGGTATGGATGGAAGTTTGTTAATGATAAAATGAAGATTCCAGAGGTTATAATAAAAGAGTCATTTCAATCTTTACCTAAACAAGTACCTTTTCTATCATTTATTTGACCATACTTTATTCTGTGAATCTTGAAATTTCTCAGACTTGTGAATGTTAAAAAATTCCCCATTGGGGAATTCTCCATTGGGACAATTCCCTATTGGGACCATTCTCCATTTGGACAGTGAGAACTCTACTTAGATCAGAAATGTGAAGACCTCTACTCCACCCATGCTTAAGCCTGCTTTAGGGGAAAAACTCCTTGCTGAACAGTGAAAAGTACTTAAACCCATACTTAAGCCATGCCTTTTTTTAAGACTAATACAAAAGGTTGATAAGTACCTATAAAGGTCAGGCAACTTGTGAATTTACAAGGAACAAAGAACTGGGAAACTTACTCAGAGCTTTCCTGGTGTGAATTACTCAAAAATCCACACCTTCTTAGGTGTGGACTAAGAATGGTCTGTCCTTTGAAAAACGTCTACTGTGATTGGTAGATGGAAGAACTTAGGGGAGGTGACATAGCAGAAAACCCCCTATATAAGAAAAGGACAGTTTGTTGAAAGAAAACAGTCTCTTAAGAGACAGTCTCTAAGGAGGTCTCTCAAGGGAGGCTGACTCTGGCTGGAACTCCCTCTGGGGAGACTCTGTCCCCCTGAATCCTCACTTGAACAGATCTTTTGGTGAGTGATTAAGGACTGACTGATCTTCTCTTTTAGGGCTTAGGCCTGGGTTGGCCAGGGCTGCCTGGCCTATTCTTTTCTCATTTATTTCCTTTCTCTCTCTCTCTCTCTCTCTCTCTCTCTCTCTCTCTCTCTCTCTCTCTTTCTTTGATTCCTCATTGTATTATTAATTAAATTCTCTATAAAACCCAGTTGACTTGGGTATATTCATAATTGGGAATATTTCCCTGGTGACCACCTTATATTTGATTTAAAACAAGTCACTGTAGTGAAAACATATTTTCTGAGGTCACAATTTACTCACCCACTCTTATATCTACTACAATTTATATCTTCTACTATTTTACTCACTACAGGTTACAGCCTCAACCATTTTAACTATTACAGTTTAAGGCTCCCACTCTTTTAAATGCTACAATTCTCGATTCCTGTGGATGGTGGGGTGGGACATGCATTATCTTATAAAATAGCCATTCCACTCTTAGATAACTCTCAATGATGTTGTTCTTTCATTACAGTCATGTCAAACTCTTTGTGACCCATTTGGAGTTTTCCTGGCAGAGATACTGGAGAAATTTGCCATTTCTTTCTCTAGCTCATTTTACAGGTGAGGAAACAGAGGCAAATGTCAATAATTCAAGTCAAAATGACCTCTACAAAATAAGGAAATATTTCTTAAGTTTCAAATCTGATGTTCTTTGCTCTGTCCAAAACCGTCTGTTCTTTCTGCATGATTTGACATCTCATTCACCATATTAGCTTGAATAATCTAACCTCTCCAGGTTTTTATGATACTTTTCTCTATTTCTTTTTTATCCTTCTATCTCACTTACATCTATAATTCCTTCCACATTGTGCCCATTAAACATGGATGTCCATCTCACCTGGACCCTCTTACATTCTTCCTGTACATTATTTTACTTGGTAAACTCACAAGCCCCAATGGTTCAATTATTATTGCTATAGAGACAATTTCCATGATTATATATCCAAATATAGTCTAACTCCTGACCCCCATTCCCATATCATTCACTTGTTTGTATATCTCTTGAACTGGAGACCCTACACATATATCAAACTCAATGTGTCCAAAACAGCCCCCTTCATTATCTGCACACACCCCCTTCTCATTTTTCTCATACCATCAATGCTTCTAGTCACAACTCGCACGAACCTAGTCTCAATCTCAATTTCCCCATTGCTTTGAGCCTATATATTCCAAATTGTTGTCTCATAATAGTTCTATCTCTCTAGCACTTTTATAAGCCCTCTTCTTTTGTCTCACACAGCCAACATTCTAATTCAGGTCTTTGATCACCAAGTATTTATTGAGCACTTGCTAAGTGTTGAGATAAACATTAGATCTCTTACCAGGATTATAGAAATGACCTACTACTGGACTTTCAAATTGGTTTCTAATTAGTCTTGGGTTTTTCTCCATTACAATCCACCTTCTGCTCAATTACCAAAGAGTTTTTCCTTTTTTTCCTTTTTTAATTTTTCTGATTTGAAAAAAAATATTTAATTAATTAATTAAAAATATTTTTCCATGATTCCATGATTCATGTTCTTTCCCTCTCCTCCTCCCACCCTCCTCCCATAGCCAAAGATCAGTTCCACTGGGTTTTATGTGTCATTGATCAAGACTTATTTCCATAGTATTGATGTTTCCATTAGGATGATCACTTAAAGTCTACACCCCATTGACCCATTTGATCAGGCAGTTGTTTTTCAAAGGGATTTTCCTAAAGCAAAGATTTGACCATGTCACACCACCAACACCCACATACACATGTACATACAAGCACATACTCAATTAATTCCCTATCTCAAATATATCTAGGGTCATATATAAACTAATCTAGAATTTAAATATTTTTATAACCTGGCCTCTTCTTACATTTTCACATGTTTTTCATATTTGACTCTCCTCTTCCCAAGATTTAGGAAGTATGTTAAGTATGTTATTTATGAATAACATACTTACTGTTCTTTGCATAAGTCAGTGCTTTGGAATTTTCTGTCCTCTAGTCCTAGAGCATTATCTTTCCTCTCCCCAACCTTCATTTCTCTGGATTCCTTCAACATTTATCTCAGATCTTGGCCTTTCCCAGTCCCCTCTTGTCTTCTCACAGATTGGCATCCATTTACACTATATGGATTTTGGATTCATTCTATGGATATGTATTTACCTAGTAAATTACATGTTGTTCTCCTAATTAAAATGTCGTTTCCTCGAGGGCAGTGATTGTGTTTTTGTTCTTTTGTTTTCTCTTTTCTTTTCTTTTCTTTCCTTTTCATTTTTCTTTCCTTTTCTTTCTTTGTGTCTATAGTCATTAATAAAATGTCATCATTAATAAAAATGTCACATTACAGCAGAATTGCTTGTACTCACTCTGTATGTGATTTGGCCAGAACAGAGCCTGACCTTTTACTCCTCCTATATAAAGATGTTCTAGGTGTTTTATTTTAATATCAGGGTATGGTTCCTTTAACCCTGTCATCTAATGTAGAGAAGACTCTGACACAAGGGAACAGGATCTCTTCTACTTGGACACCACATGAGGAATGCAAAGAGAAGACTAATCAAATCTAGAGCTATCCAATACAAGCACAAGGATCAGCCTTTACCAAAAGCACATAGGAGCAAGTAGCCAGATGGTAGCAGTTAACACTTTGGAAAAGAGAGAACTGAATATTTCAAAAAATGCAATTATTCTAAAGGCTGACTGTCTACCTTATGGGCTTTTGTCATTGGCCACTTCAGAGGGTGAAGAGTCATCTTTTATATTGGAGATGGAAATCTGTTCCATGGCTTTGGAGCTAAGCGAGGCACACAGTCTTCTGTTATCAGAGGAACAGCTGTTGCCAGGATCCGTTGAAATGCAATGGCTGATTTTTCTATGCCATGGTGATGGGTTTCTGTAAGAGAGAGTAAATGAGTTTGCTCGGTCTTGCAAATGAAGCTGTGGCAATGAGATACTGTTATGAGGCCATGTCCTTAATGCAACTGCAGCTGCTTCCAAGTCAATCAATGCAGAATGCATGTGGACTTGAGGATTAGTGATGCCAGTCAGAGGCAGAGGAGAGCGGTGCATTTGGAAAGATATGATACATTAAATCTCAACTAGGTGGTTGTTTTCCTGACCCACTGAGAAGCAAAACAATGTCTCAAGTATAGATGTAATCATTAAACCACTTTCAAACTTAGGTTTTCAGCTGTCAGAGAACACCTGTAGTATGCATGAGGATGGCTACCTGCCATCTCTAAGTTAGTGTAGCTTCTACATTGTACCCAAGAGATGTCAGCCTGTGCCTCAGATTCTACCATTTACTTTCATCTAATTTCTATAAGGATATAATTCAATGATCATAGAATCTCAGATTTGGAAAAAAAAACAGAATTACAAAATACAAAACCTTCAATTTGGAACAGAATTCTGACATAACCTAGTTCAATTAAAAGTCTACTAGGAACAGAATCCACAACCTGTGAGCTTCCCACTTGTGTTTGAAGAACTCAACTGAGAGGGAAATAATTGATATCCAGTCATTAGTTCAAATTGTGGATAATTTTAATCACTTTTCTTTTCATTGAAGAAAAATAATAATTATTATTCTTCGGTTTCTAGCCATTGTTCCTACTTATACCCTTTAAGGACAATGATATTTCTTCCCCAAGATATGCTTTAAAATAGTTTAGGAAAGTTCTCTTGTATCCTGCCCCAGTCTTTTCTTTGATAATTTAGAGCTTCCAAAGGTCTTCTGATTATAGTATAAACTATATAAAGGGGAGACCCAGACCCAGACCCTCTATCCTTTTCCCATTATAATAGTCACTGGAAATGTTCTTCACTTCTCTCAACATTTTGGTTCTCCTCTTTTGGATACATGCTTTCTTATTTATATATTTTCTGAAAATTTAATAATCACCTCTAGAGAGCTGGTTGAAGGCAATTCTAGTGCCTGTCTGGCAGGCTAAGTAAACATCTATGGCAAAATTTGAACTCAGGTTTTCCTGACTCCAAGTATAATCCTCCTTTCACTGCTTTAATCAGTGAACTTTATAAAAATACACCTTCTGTCAAGTCATCAAAAAATGTTGGAAAAGAATAGCACCAATGAAAAATCCCTAGGAATCTCCACAGATATCTCACGATTAAAGAGGGCTTAGCTTAAATCAACTCCCTATTTCTGAAAAGTTATCTCATTTCCTTTTGAAAAAGAAACTGGGAACTTATTCCACATCTAGCAACCAAAACAGTGAAGTAAGGGAACCCTTTGGGTTCATTCAAACTTACTTCCAAACAACAAAACATGGCTCAAAACAAAGTTTGGAGCAGCAGAATTAAGAAAAAAGAAAGTGATGCAGGGTTGAAGTAAAGAAAATAAATAGGGACAACAGGGAGGACCTATATCCTGGGGATGATATGGGAGAGCAGTGGAACCATTGCATAAAAACAAAAAAACAAACAAAAAAAAACCATAAGAGCAACCCAGCATACACTGAGGAGCAGCCAGTGAAAGCACACCCAAGAGAACCCTCAAATGAAGGAACAATCCAGCAGTCTGGTGATCTGGGGAGCTGACAGCTGAGTAGTGGACCCAGCTCAGTATACTGCATGTAGCCCCCAGGAGGAACCCAGGGATGGTACTACCTATACCTCAGGAATAGAGCTGATTTTCAACATATAGCCAAGGTCATGAAAAAAAAGTCCTCCCAAATGAGGAAAAGACAAAGAAAAAAATCAGACTCCAAAAAACTATTTTAGAAACAGGAAAGACCAAAATGCAAAGCTAAGAAGACAGCAATGCCAAAAAGTAAATGCATGAAGCCTCAAAGACAAATGAAAGGATGTGAGGTCCAAAAGGAATCCTTAAAGAGCTCCAAAAGGAGATCACAAAATAAGTAAGAGAGGTAGAAGAAAAACTGAAAAAGGAAATAAGAGAACTAAAAAAGGAAGTATAAAACCTCAAGAAAGAAAATAATCTTAAAAAAGAAGGATAGACCTCAAAATATAGACACACACACACATACTCACTCACACACGTAGACACACACATGAAGTAGACCTGGTGATTTATTTTTATTTTCAAGAAAAACATGCTTTCATATTGGTCATTGTAAGAGCAGTCATACATCACCAAACTCAAAATAAAACCATAAATATACTGATGTGAAAGATGACTCCAACAGTTCTTTCTCAGGGGGTGGATAGCATTTCCCCTTTATAAATCTTTCAGTATTGTTGCAGATCATTGCATTGCCGAGAGTAGCCAAGTTTTCACAGAGAATCATCATATAATATTGCTATTATTGTGTACCATGTTCTCCCTGTTATTTCTGATTATTTCACTCTGCATCTGTGCCTGCAGATCTTTCCAGCTTTTTCTGAAATCATCATGCTTATTTCTTATAGCAGAATTGTATTCTATCACCATCAGATGCCACAATTTGTTCAGCTATTACAGCGATTGAGGGACACCCCCTTTCTGTCCAGTTCTTTAGGCTTGGTGATTTGAATTCACTGAACATGGCTATATTGCAACTGCTAGCTTCATAGATTGACTTTCTTCTCCATATTAACTTTTGAAAAATATACATTGTTGGAAGCAACTAGGTAGCATAGTGGAGTCAGAAGCCAGGCCTGAAGATAGAAATTCCTACATTCAAATCTAGCCTCTAGACACTTCTTAGCTATGTGTTCCTGAGCAAGTCATTTAACACCACTCATTGCTTAGCCCTTACACTTTTCTACCATAGAACCAATAAAAAGCATTCATTCTAATATCTAAAGTAAGGGTATATATACACAGTGATACCTTGGCACTCATTATTAAATCATTCTAGAAAGCAAGTCAAATAAACTAAAGGATGAGTTCCAAATTAATTTTTCCCATAAGAAATAATGTAGATTGATGAATCCATTCCAGACACTCAGAAAACTGATTTTATAAGACATTTATGCATTAATGGAATTGTATTTTACTAAATAAGCACTAATAATTTATAGACATAAATAAAAAGAATAGATTATCAGATTGAAAAAAAATAAGATAATTAGATTAAATAAAATAACTTTAATTTAATTTTACCTGGATGGAGAGGTGTTCATGACCTAAGAGGATGGAGGAGAAATACTGTCATTCAGAATAAGAGTCCCCTTCCATAGTACCTGAGGGCAACTATCCTTCTAGAATTTTTTTTCTTTTTCTCTTTTCTATCCATTATCACCAATGAACGCTGCTTGAGATTCAGTGAGTATGCATTTAACAAGAAACCTATGCTATGAAGTTTGTTTTTATTTGCATTTCAAAATTCCTTTAAATTAGGAAATGATCTGGTCATTTAACAAAGTTACAATTCTTCTTGTTAAAAACTCATCAGGGTGATATTGTTCAACACAGTTTTTCACTTCCACCCATTTTGTACATATTTCCAGGATAAATGAACTTGGGATATTTTCCTTTGCCTCTACCTCACCTGAAGAAAACTGTTGCTACTCTCCCTCTGAAGTTTCTGCAGTGTTGAATTCTTCTTTATGCTCTTGAACTTGCATCTGATCCTTTGTTTCAGCTAGAGATGCCATAGGCTTCCAGACATCAGCACACCAACAAGCTCTGGCAAAGACATAGTGTCGAGTAAACATTGAATACCACAACAAATTTTTTCTCTTCAAAATGCATCAAATACCAAATTTGATGAGTTCTGAAATAATTGAGTACCAAGGTTTGACTGTGTTTCATTAGGTATTTGCAATTTAATGAAAAAAATAATTTTTTCAAATTTTAAATTCTATACTTTTACCCTCCCTTCTGAACCTTCCTACCCTTTGAGAGGGCAAACAGTATGATATCTAATATATATGTGAAGTGATATAAAATGTGTTTCCATATTAGTCATGGGGCAAAAGAAAGCAGGGGGAAAATAATTTGAAAAAAAGTTAAGTATATTTCAATCTGCATGCAGAGATCATCAGTTCTCTCTCTAGAGGTGCTCAGCATTTTTCATCTCTGCTTTTTTGGAATTACCTTGGATTGTCATCTTGATTAGAATAGCAAAGTCTTTCACAGTTGATCATAATAATGAAATAATAAATCCCAAATTGTTCAGCTATTCCCAAGTTGATGGGCATCCCATTAATTTCTAATTATTTACCACCATACAAAGAACTGTTATAAATATTTTTGTTAATATAGATCTTTTTCTTTTTTTATTTAATTACTTTTGATACAGAACTAGTGGTTGTAATTCTGGGTGAAAAAGTATGCAAAGTTTTGTAGCCCTTTGAATGTAATTTGAAATTGTTCTCCATAATCACTGAATCAGTTCACAACTGCACCAAGAGTACATTAGTGTCCAAAATTTTCCACATTCAGACCACCATTAATCATTTTCTTTTAGTCAATATCATATATATGAGGTAGGATCTTAAGAGATGTTTGAATTTGTATTTTTCTAATCAATAGTGATTTAGAATATTTTTTCATGTGACTTTTGATAGTTTTGGTTTCTTTTTCTGAAAATCCTCTGTTCATATGCCTTGACCATTTATCAATTGGGGAAAGTTAGTTTTATAATAAAATTGGCTCCATATCCTATATATTTAATAAATGGGGTCTTAATCAGAGAAATTAACATTGAAATATTTTCCTAGTTTACTTCTGAATTTTGTTTCATTGGTTTTGTTTATATAAATACAACTTCATGTAAAGTGACCTATTTTACTTCATATTATCCTGTCATAAACTTTTCCTTTATATGTAGACCTAACAGTTACATTTTTCCATGTGCATATTGTTTACTTATCATAATCACCTAGTGTGTTTAAACCATTCGAGTTAGGATTTCTAATTTGTTCTTTTACTAGTTTCTTTAGTTGTGTATCAAATTCATTGATTTTTTATTGATGTATGCATTTAGATAAATTAACTTCCTGTTTTCTACTACTTTGTCTACATCCCACGATTTTCCATTTGTTATCACATTGGTACTATTTTCTTTAGTGAAATTATTAATCATAGCTATGATTTGTTTTTTGAACCATTCATTCTTTAGGATTAAATTATTTAGTTTCCTCTTAATTTTTAATCTGTTTCCATAGCACATTATTGAATATATTTTATATTGAAATATGGTCTGAAAAGAGACCTGATTTGATCCACTTGATTGTAATGTTTTATGCCCTAATACATGGCCATTCTGTTGTGAAAGTGTCATGTTCAGCTGAGAAAAAGTACACTATTTCTATTTCCAGTCAGTTCTCTCTAGAAGAGTATCATACCTTATTCATCTAAAAGTCTATATTCATAGCTTCTTTGTTATTTATTTTATGATGAGATTTGTCTAGCTTTGAGATAGGAAAGGTAAGGCCTCCTATGAGAACACTTGTACTTTGTATTTTCTCTTGTAATCAATCTATTTAAATTTTCCTTTCATAATTTGGATGCAATGCCATTTGGAGTATTTTTTAGCATTGTTATTACTTTATTGCTTATAATGACTTTAAATAAGATATAGTTTCCCTGTTTACTTCTTTAAAATAATTCTACTTTTATTTTTCCTTTATCTGAGATACTGATTACCACGGCTCCCCATTTTTGTAAAGATATTTTATTTTACCAATTATATTTAAGGACAGTTTTTCACATTAAGTTTTCTGAAGTTATATGATCCAAATTGTCTCCATCCCTCTCTTCCTTTCCCCTTTTTGGAGATGGTAAGCAATTTGATTTGTGTTATACATATATTGACATACAAAACATTTCCATATTATTCATTTTTGTAAGAGAATAATCATACAAAGCCAAAATCCTAAAATAAAGCCCAAATAAACTAAAGCAAAATAATATGTTTTTATCTGCATTCTGACTCCAATACTTCTTTTTTCTAGAAATGAATATCATTCTTTTTCATAAGTCCTTAAAAGTTGTCCTGTGTAACTGTATTGCTGAGTCTTTCTCGGTCTCAGAGCTGTCTTTCACAGACCATCACTCCACAATATTTCTGTTACTGTATATAATGTATTTCTGGTACTGCTTATGTCATTCTGCATTAGTTCATGTAGATCTTTTCAGCCTTTTCTGAAATCATCTTGTCTATCATTTCTTAAAGTACAATAGTATTCTATCATCATCATATATCACAATTTGTTCAACCATTCCCCAATTGATGGACATCCATTTAATTTTCCATTCTTTTGCACCACAAAAAAAGCTGCTATAAATTTTTTTTTGTAAAAATAGGACCTCTTCACTTTCTTTTTATCTCTTTTGGATACATACCTACTAGTGTTATTGAAGTTCAATTACTCTGCCAAAAATGCCTTAGTGTCCCAATTTTGTCACATCCCTTCCAACATTTATCACTTTACTGTCATTTTGGCCAATCTGATAGGAGTAAGATCGTACCTCAGAGTTGTTTTTATTTGCATTTCTCTAATTAAGAGTGATTTAGAATATTTTATATGATTATTTATAGCTTTAATTTCTTTTGAAAACTGTTTATTCATATCCCTTGACCAATTATCAATAGGGAAATAGCTTCTGTTCTAATAAATTTGACTTTATACTCTAGATATTTGAGAAATGAGACCTTTATGAGAGAAATTTGTTATAAAATTTTTACCAGTTTTTTGTTTCCCTTTTACTCTTCATTATATTGATTTTGTTTGTACAAAATGTTTATTATGGTCATAATTACTCATTTTCTTCTTGTTCTTTATCCCCTTGTTTAGATATTATTCCATTTTCCATATATCTTCTGGGTAAACTATCCTTTGTTACCCTAATCTTATTTATAATATCATCATTGGTGTCTAAGTCATTTACCCATTCTGACCTTGTCTTGGGAAAAGGACCAAGATAGACATCTATACCTAGTTTCTGCCATATTATTTGTTCTCTAGTTTTCCCAGCAATTTTTGTCCAATACTGAGTTATTATTCCCAAAGCTGAGATCTTTGGGTTTATCAAATACCAGCTAAGGTCATTAACTTCTACTCTATTCCATTGATCCACTATTCTATTTCTTAGCCATTACCAGATTGTTTTGATGATTGCTGCTTTAAAATACAGTTTGACATCTATTATTGGTAGACTACTGTCCATATTATTCCCATTAATTCTCTTAATATCCTCGACCTTTTGTTCTTCCAGATACATTTTGTTATTCTGTTTCTAGTTGTATCGAATAATTATTTGGTGGTTTGACTTGTATGACACTGAATAAGTCAATTAAATTAGGTAGAATTATATTTTTTATTATATTAGAGTAGCCTACCCATGTCATTTAGATCTGACTTTATTTGTGTGAAAAGTGTTTTGGAATTGAGTTCATATAACTCCTGTGTTTGTCTTGGTAAGTAGATTCCCAAGTATTTTATATTGTCGAAATCTCTTGCTGCTGAAGTTTGTTGGAAATATATATATATATATATATATATGATTTATGTGGGTATCTTTGCCTCTTTTATTTCAGCTATAGCATAATAGATTCTGCTTCAATCTCTTATTTTAATTCTAGGTGTGTCTCCGCTTTCACTGTGTTTCTTGGAAAAAACATATTGTTGGATTCCAGTTTCTAATCCATCCTGTTATCCACTATCATTTTATGTTTCAGTTCATCCCATTCATATTCACAGTTTTGATTAATAACTGTGCATCTCCCTCTATCCATTTTTTCTATTTATTTTTCTCTATCTTTTTATCCTGCCTCTCCTCTAAACTCTATTTTTCTTCAGACTACTTTTCTTTTACCTGCCTTCTCTTTTATACCTCTTTCCCATTCTTTTTTCCCCCTTCTTTGCTTTCATGTTGGGTAAGATAGATTTCTATACTCAATTAGGTGTTTATATATGTACCCCTTATTAAAACAATGTAGATGGTACTAAGGTTTAAGCATTGCCCACACCCTTCACAATTTTCCCCTTCACATTAAAATCACTTCTTCGAGTGCCTTTTTTGTGAATTAATTTCTCTATTATTTTTCTCCTTCATACCCTCTCCCATGGCATCACTTTATTGCTTATCTCTTTTTTTACATAAACCCTAGGTAGGTGACTTACTCCTATGCTTTCTATGTATGTAGATTCCTTCTGACTACCCCATTAATGGAAAAAGTTCTTAGAAGTTAATATGTATTGAAGATGGCAGATTAGAGGAAGCAATTTAGCTGAACTTTCTCAGTATTCCCATCCAAACTTTAAAATAACACTTTATTTTTAAATTTAAGGTGGTATAGACAACAAAAGGTAAGAGTGGGAAATTTGAAATAAATACTTTATCCAATGAACATTTGTATCTCTTTTACCATCTGTTCAATTCTGTTTTTTAAGGTGCTATTTTATTCAGGAATATATCTTTTTCCAAGTTCTTAGTAGTTTTTTTTTCATAATATTCTTCCTTTTCTCTAATTTCTTTGCCTATTTTCTTTTACCATTCTTATTTTATTTTGACAATCATTTTCATCTCTTTTATTTTATTTGTAGATATGATTTTACCATGTTGTGATTCATGCTACTTTTTGCCATTTTGTGATCTATATTGCTTCCATTCCTCTGTTCCCTCTCCACTCTCCAAGTTGGCAAGTAATATGATATATTTATATTTATGTCATAATGCAATACATATCTCCATATCTGTCATGTTGAGTAATCCTCTAGGAATTATTTTGTACTCTTATCCAATTTATATTTTTTGAGGCGTTGCTTGTAACTCTTTTGACTCCATTGTCTTCTTCTGAGTCATCTAGATCTTTCTTAATACCATAGTAGCCCTTTATATTTAGGTTCTTTTTTGTTGTTTACACATTTTCCCACCCTCTTACTTGATTTTGATCTTTATGTTAAAGTTGATCTCTGTTCCTAAGCTTTAGGATTATTTACAGTAATATTTCTATACCTAGTTCTATGGAGTTGGAAGTTTTTGGTACTCCCCAGATGGTTTGATGTGGAAAGAGGCATAATCATTACATTTCTAGTCTGTGCTTTAAACATGACTCTTTTCTGATATCTACCTATTTATCCTAGTCCTAAATTTGTTCTTCCCTGAAATATCAAGCTAAATAAATCTCCTTGCTTTTTTATATAATAGTACTTAAAAGAACTATAGCAAATGACTTTGCTTGCCATACATATAGGATTCCCAGAATAGTTAGCACAGCTTAGAGGAACTCTATAGATCTGCGTTTACTCAAAACCAGATCACATGAGGTCCCCCTCCTTTGTCAACAGTCCTGCCATGAGATATAAATAAAGCAAAGAAATTTAATAAAATGGAATAGTAAAAAAAATAGTAACTCTCCTCCACTTTATACTTAGGGTATACTCATCTTTACAAAAAAATACAATAATGATCAGAAAAAGAAATGAAGATTAGACATAAAGGACACAGATGTAAGGAGCTCATGTAACCAAGGTATAAGGTTAGATGAACAATTCATATCTCTACTACTATGAGATTACTGATATCTTCTGGTGAGACTAAAACACAATAAACATATTTCTTCTAAGCATTCATTTAGGCAGGTTACATATCCCTCTGCCCCCTCTTCTCTCAAACAATCATTAAATGGCCTTATTATTCCTACTTGATGTCTTATTGAGTACTCAGTATTCTAATTGCATTCTTCTAAATATAATTTAGATTGGCAATGCCCCTGCTAAAAATATGGCAACTAGAACTCTAGAACTAAAGAAAATCCTTTCTCTCTCTCTCTCTCTCTCTCTCTCTCTCTCTCTCTCTCTCTCTCTCTCTCTCTCTCTCTCTCTCTCTCTCTCTCTCTCTCTCAAAATTGAAATGACAGTCAGTGGGCATTTAGTAGAACACATAACTGAAATTGGGCCTATCCTTTGAAGAAACTCCACATTCCAGCATCTGTACTCAAGCCTTAAAAATGTGGTCTTTTGGAGGGGCTAATCTAATTGATCTAAGTCCAACATTGTTGCTGTTCTGCTATTGTTTTTTTATTGTGTGGTTTTCTTGATAGGATCTTCAAAAGGAGAATATGGTTGCTCAATTTCACTAAAAACTGTTGATAAATCCTGCCAAAATAGGGAAAAAGTAGCAATTTTTCATTTAGAAGAAAGATCATCTAACTAGCGGCTAAAAGTCAGCATCCAAGTCAAATCTGGAACACGCAGAAATTATTTAGGAATGAAGAAGTTTGCTTTCATTTTCATGTCAAGAATCTGTTAAGCATATGTCCATGTATTTTGTCCTTCTGCTTTTATAGATTGAGATTTTAAACTCCCTTTGTCTTCTGCCCCAGGACATTCCTAAACCAGTTTGGAGATTTGACTACTGGGGCACTTTCTATCAAGTGCATTTATCCCTTCTATGTTCTGGTGCTTCTCCATTAATTAGAAAGGCTTCTGATTAAATTACATTACATTAGGTTTTTGCACTCAGGTTCCTATGTAATCTCTTGCTACCTAACTTCCTGTACTCACTAGTCCAGGGTAAAAAAGGCAAGAAATAATAAAATGGTATCTAAAAGTTTCCCACCAACTAACAAAATCTGAATAATACAAGTGAACCTGCCCGGTCACCTCCCGCCCCAACTTCTCAGCAGACAATCCCTTTCCTAAAGGATCTGCATTGTGCCTAATGATAATCTTCCTCACATTCCTGATGCGGGTTCTCAGTAAGACATTTCAGGGTAGGACTTTCCTTGGAATGGTTCCTTTCACAGAAAGGAGTTGCAAACCTGAAAATAGTTTCCATAATGGAACGTCTGCTCAACCTTAACAATAGCTTTGTGATTGTGTCATTATAATGAGACAAATAAGTCTGAGAAGAGCAGCATGCCAACAGTAATCACAACTTCCACCTTTCCCTAAGCCCCACCGCTGGCCCTGTACCCTAGAGTGCTTCAGAGGTATTTACAGCAAGATTGCAAGGAGCGGAACGCAATTTGCAACATTAGACAGGTTATCAGGAATGCAACGTGACAAGGGGACATTTCGATTAAAAACAGAAGAAGAAAGGGAAAGGAGAGACTGTGTGCGGAGCGGTGGCCCCCTTCATCTCAGACAACACAGAATCCTTCCTCCCAGCCTGGTCTGGAGAGTCTAATCACGATAATCACCAAGCCGTGATGGGGAAGTGCTCCTCAGGAGTTGGGGGTCTGACAGAAATTCACTGATAACCTTGAATATCTGGACGGGAATTGTGGCCGAGCTTGGAAATCATGTGGGAACCCTCTTGGCAAACAAACTGGAGCTACAGAAAGTTTAATTAAAGCCAGTGGGGGGAAAAGAAAAATTGGGAATAATTAGGGCAGTAAGAAAAATAAAAGAGAAACGGAGGAGATGATTAAAGGAGAGCTCTGGGGGCGTCGGGGTACCTGAGCTAGCAATTGGTTGTCAACTATTAAAGCTCACTTTCCGTGTCCTGCCTCCCCCCTGCTTAATATTTAACTGCATGTGTGCTTTCCAATCCACTTTATTCCCCATTATCTGTATTACTGCTGCCTGCCAGCTGTGTAAGGGGGAAAATGAAGTCAAAATCTAAACTGGATTTTAATAAGGACAGTTTCATCCAAGCCAAGTCCTTGGGTGGGAAAGTTGGTGGTGCTTGCCCTTCTAATTCTGGAGGGCCCTTGAGCCAGGCCAAAAAGGAGTGCTGCCAAGATGTTCAAGGGTGAGCCTAGAGAAGAAGGCTTGGCAGCCTTTGGAATCCTTTGTGACATGTTTCTGTGGCCAAGATGAAGGCAATGTCTGGCTCTTTAACTCCACTCACGCCCAGAAAGCTCTGATGCTGTTTAAGAATGCTATTGCCCTTCCAACTGCTGTTTGCTTCTAAGCTGAACTGAGGACCCAATGCTATTTATAAGGTCCCTTAAAGTTGTAGGGCCTTCTTAGCATATTTGCTCTTTGCCACAAATTGGATATTAGCCTTTGAATTTAACTTGATAAACTTAAAGAAGTGTGCTTTAAGAATTCTCGCTTTAAAAGACTGCCTTTTGATCCAGCCATAGCACTGCTGGGTTTGTACCCCAAAGAGATCATAAGGAAAAAGACTTGTACAAGAATATTCATAGCTGTGCTCTTTGTGGTGGCCAAAAATTGGAAAATGAGGGGATGCCCTTTGATTGGGGAATGGCTGAACAAATTGTGGTATATGTTGGTGATGGAATATTATTGTGCTCAAAGGAATAATGAACTGGAGGAATTCCATGGAGACTGGAACAACCTCCAGGAAGTGATGCAGAGCGAAAGGAGCAGAACCAGGAGAACATTGTACACAGAGACTGATACACTGTGGCACAATCGAATGTAATGGACTTCTATACTAGCAGCAATGCAATGACCTGGGACAATTCTGAGGGACTTATGAGAAAGAACACTATCCACATCCAGAGAAAGAACTATGGGAGTAGAAACACAGAAGAAAAACAACTGTTTGACCATATGGGTTAATGGGGATATGATTGGGGATGTAGACTCTAAATGATCACTCTAGTGCAATGTATCAACAATATGGAAATAGGTCTTGATAAATGACATATATAAAGCCTAGTGGAGTTGCTCATTGGCCACAGGAGGGGGATAGGTGGAGGGGAGGGAAAGAACATGAATCTTGTAACCGTGGGAAAATATTCTAAAGTAATTAAATAAATAAATAAACTTTAATAAAGAAAAATCAAAGAATGAGGAGAAAAAATAATTCTCCCTAAGAGACACCCAGCTAATAATGAGGAAAAGAGATTTTTCACACACACACGCACACAGCTATGTCACAACATCATTCAGGGCTCCTTTTAGGTGAGGGATCATTAATTTAATATCACTATACTATTCCTACACAATATTTATTTAGGACTATTTCAACTGGAAGCTCAAAGAACTATATTAAAGGATACTCTGTGAAGATTAAATTGTAATCTCCTGATTGTAACAATGAAGGTACTTAGCTCTTCTTTATTGGGAAGATTGACTTTTAATCCACAGTCTATCTTTTAGATTTTAATCCCCAAAATGTTAACTCACTATTTGAAGTAGATCTACCCATTTTAACTACAAAAAGTCAAGAACTTACTACAAAGGTGTGATCTAACCAAAAAAGGTATGAACACCCATTTCATACATTGAGTGGGCAGTCCTGGAAAGGAGCATCTGCTGTGATAGGTAGATGTGAAATTTATGGGAGGTGACACAATAGAAAAAGATCTTTAAATTGAGGACCAGAGAGGCCAGAGATACATCAAAGGTCCCTTGATTTGGAGTTGGACTGGAGGATCAGTCTCTCTAGTTTGGAGTGAAGAAGAGTCACTCAGAGGAGAGACTGGAAGACACACACTTGAGGAGAGACTGGAAGACAGACCCTTGAACTTGGCTGTGGAACTTGACCCTGGAGGAGCTTGTGCAGGAGACCTTAGACAGTCATCCATTTAGATAGTGAGTGAAAGGCTGATTTAATTTCCCTGCCTTTCTGGAGGTGTGAACCTCTGAGAAAGGCCTATTGTCTTGAAACTCCTTTCCCTGATTAGGGCCTTAGAATTTCCACCTGGCTCAGAGGAAGCTGGAGTTTTCTCTCTCTCATTCCTTAATATCTTCCCTCTATTGTAAAAATAAACTACCATAAATTACATTTTACTTTATTAATTCATTTTGGGATTTAGAAATTAAATCCCTGGTGACCACCAATAATATATTCAGCACAACTAACAAATTTTAGCAACTCCCATATCTTAAAAAGAAATAATTTATTTAATGACATGTTTTAAATCTGGTTTTCAATGTGCAGTAAGGAAAGAGTACAAGCTGAGCTTGTACTTGTAAGCTTGTACTCCTTGTAAGGAAAGTAGTGAAATTTTGCAGGAACGTGGCATGAGACCAGCAGGAAGATTCTAGAACTTTGGAAGAGGTTTAGTCTGGGATACAGACAGTTGAGTCTTTGGAAAAACTCTCTGGAACTACCAGCTATAGTTTTTTCTTCCAGTCTATCCTTTTTTCCTGATTTCCTGAGTTCCTGGTTTGCTGTTTGACATTGAGAGACTATCTCTGGTGAACCTGATCCAGCTACAAGACCATGAGATCAAGTCTGGATTCTTTTGGATCCAAGATCTTCCCTGGTCTTAGCAAAACCTTACACAGACCCTTTCCCTTAAATCTATCAAAGGGGGGAATAGGTGAGAGTTAGTTAAGATAGCATTTGTAGATATGGGTTAGGGAGAAATAGAGTAGGGCATTTCTAAGGAAAAAAATCCCTTTGTGGGTATTATTAGATCTGGTGGGGATAGATAGAGTAAATTAGTTTAGAAAACCCCAAATCCTCTTTCTACCCTTCCTTTATGTATTAAATCCACCTGTCTAGTATTTATATATTTTGTTTGTGTTTATTAGCTCAGGCTCTGTCTCTGCCAGGCCCTGAGCTTGTCTACCCATCCCCAAACCAGTTTACTGGTTCTAAACATCATACCTGAACCTCATAGTTAAGTCAGATAACATCTAGAAGTAGTACATTAACTATTTCAGCAGGAAAAACAAAATCAAGACTCATCACATTCATAGTGAGCCAGAGATATTGTCATCATTGTCATCATTATCAGCAGCAGCATTATATAACACTTTAAGACTTTCTAAAAGTTTTGTGGATATTTTCTTATCTTAATATGACAGGTCTTAGCCTCCCTTCCTCCAACACCTACTGAAACTAAACCCACTCATACACACACACACACACACATACACACACACACACACACACACACACACACACACACACACACACACACACCTGTGAGAGGCCCATGCTATTATCCCCTTTTATAGGTAAGGAAACCGGGGAAGACAGAGGTATAGTGACTTGCCTGGGGATATGTAGCTAAGGAGTCCGGATTTGAGCTTCTATATTCAGTCTTAGTCAAACTCTCTCTCTCTCTCTCTCTCTCTCCCTCCCTGTCTGTCTCCCTCCTCTCTCTCTCTCTCTCTCTCTCTCTCTCTCTCTCTCTCTCTCTCTCTCTCTCTCTCTCTCTCTCTCGATCTCTCTCTCTCTCTCTCCATATATATATATATATATATATATATATATATATATATATATATATATATATATAAGAATTAACAAAGAATTTATAGGAGACCTTACAAGTTCTACAAGTTCTTTAACTCATCTTTTACTGGTCGTGAAACTCAAAGAGCAGCTGGCTAGGAAGGTGATTAGGATAGTAAAGGGATCAGAGATCATGCCATGGTTGGATCTGCTGAAGAAATTCCAGGTTGTTTAGAGATTTATGAGAAATATAATCTTATTTTGAAATCATTCAAAAAGCTGTCATTTTGAGAAGAGTTTAGATTTGGTCTTCTTGTACTTCTGTGGTACAGAAAGTTACAATGATGAAAACTATGGGTACATAGTTGTTGGTTGTGCAACGGTTATACAACAAGCTTTTATTAAGGGATGCCACACATTGTGTTAAGCACTAACTATACAAATAAAAACATCAAAAGCCAAAATAAAATAAAATGGCCTCTGCGCTCAAAAAACTTTGATTATTCTCAGGAAAGATATTACATAAAATGATAGTACAAGAGATAAGAATAGATATGAGAAGAGAGACAAGGTATCTGCATAGTGGCTAAGACTAGATAATTAAAGATGACTGGTCTGAATCCTTCCCCAAATTACAAGTTCTGGCAAGAACTCACAAATGAGAGAAGGAACACAGAGGCCTGGGATCATGAGTCAGCTTGTTATTTCAATGTAAAGAAGATACTTCCCAAACAAAACAATATATATTAAGATGCCAGAGGAGGTCTTAAATGCACTATCAGTGAAGAGTCTCAAGGAAATGCTAGTTGATCAGTTGTCTAGGAAATACTTAAAGTAATATTGCTTCAAATATGAGTTAGATTAGTTGACTTTGGTGTTCTTGTCCTACTCTAAAATTATATGATTACAATATGATGCCTCTGAGAATTTTGAAGACAAGGGAAATGTATTTGTGTACAGTTTGGTTGAAAATGGGGAGTGGTCATTGTAGTATAACTTTCCAATCCATTGGCTCTCCTATATCAGAGGCTGAAGGAAGAGGGAGAAATTGAAGCTGTTAGGGAATAAGAAGTCTATTAGGAAAAGCTATGATCTTGGTCAGTTGTAACTTTTGTACCTCCCTTCCTCCCATATACACTCATAATCAAGAATCTAAGGTTAGAATCAATTTTAACCTATTGATTCCAAGAAGGCTTTGATGATGGTGACCAAGATAATTGGTCCAAATATAAAATTATTTACAATTAGTGATCTACAGTATCAGGATAGATATGTACTAGATTCTATAGGTCTATGAGTCTGAGGAGGTCCTTTCTTGTCTCAATAATTCTGTGCCTTTAGCCCTTACCCAGGTCTAGGAACAGTGAGGATGCTTGATTTTACTACAATTGGGAGTGTTTAATTCCACTGATGCAAATAACAAGTTTTCTCCTCCAAAGATGTTCGACCTAAGTTCCTGCTAAAAAAATAAACCATCTCTTTCATCCTTCGTCCAAAATTTTACTGATGAATTTTTCTTCACTTAGACCATTCTATAATACAATTCTGATTTATGGGGCCAAACAAAATGAGTCAAAACCATTTCCCATATAATCTCATTTCAGAAATGGAAAGAAATGCATTCCTGTCTTCCCAAGTCTTCTCTTCTCCAAGATAAACATGGAGATCATGAGAGCCATAGAGCTCACAGACAAAAGAGACAAAATAAGGCCATCATGTTCAAGTCCTTCATTGTACAGATGAGGAAACTGTGTTCCACAAAGGTTAAACATCACTTATTATGGCCATATGTGGAATAAGTAGCAGAATTAAGACTTGAAACAGTGTCTTTAACCCATTTTAATTGTCAAAGTGCTTACTAGTTATATTGTCACCCAGGATAATCAGTACTAAACGAGTCCTCATATCTAGTTTATAATTTATGATATAAAAATATTTAGGAAGTAATAAAGAAAAATCCATATAGAAGAGGTATGTCACTGCTCCTTTCATGTATGAGTAGAAGAGACATTACCTTGTATACCCAAATGAAAAAAAAAAAACCTTCTCTAGTGTTCTAAGTAGGTTGTATAGATAAACATTCAACAAGTGTTTATTTAGTCAGCAACACTTATGATCCAGGTACTGTACTAGGTGCTAATAATACAAAGACTAGTTTAACAGATGCCATATTTAAAAAAGAATACATTCTACTAAGGATAGGAAATAATATGAACACAGATTAATAAATACAAAATACAAAATACGTGACAAATAAATGTTAAGTAATTTATAGGGAAGAAAGCTCTAAAATTTGGAGAAATCAAAATAATTTTTCTGTAGGAGATTCAATTTAAATCAAAACACTTATTAAGTGACTGCTATAAGCTAGGCACTGTACTAAGCAAAGGGAATACAAATAAGAAAAAGAAAGCTAGTTTCTGTTTTTGGAGAAAACCTGAGTGAGGAAGATAATATACAAAAAGAAATTAAAAGCTGGGTATAAGATAGGTTTGAAGAAGAAAACTGGGCTGGTCATGATGATGATGAAGTTGCATCTAATGTGTGCAGTTTGTCAGAGCTGTTTGAGTAGTGAGTCCTCTTTCAATGAAGGCATTGGGAGGAGTTTTCTTTGCTTTATTGCTATTGTTCTGTCTCCTTAGTTGTCCAATCAGAGAGCCAGGGCTGTTGGTCTTGATGAAGAATAAGTATCAAAGCTGATGAAATAGCTGAGATAATAATATTCCTAGTGAAGAGCTTTTTCCAGAAGCATGATAGCAGTGGAAGAGAATTTATGGAATACAGTTGATAGGGCTCTTGATTTGAGGATAGAAGAAATAAAGGCAAAAAGAAATGCATTCCAAAAAAGAGGAATAAGCTGTCCAAAGCATAGAGACACAATAGAATACCATACAGTAAGATACAAAATTAGGCTAGTTTGGTTGGAATATAGAATACATTTGGGAGAGTAATGTATAATAAACCTTGAAAAGTAATCTAAAACCACATTATGAAGGACTAAAGAGGGTCATTTTGATTTTATTCTAGAGTCAAGTTGGTGCTACTGTATCTTCTAGACCAAGGGGGGTAATTTTGTCATACTTGTACTTTAGGGATATCAATAATTTGGTGGCTGTGCAAAGATTGTACTAGAAATCAGAGAAGAGAATAGCAATTAGGAAGAAACCTATTGAAATGGTCAACATGAAATTTGATGAAAATCTGAATTAGAATGGTTTCTGCATAAGTAGAGAGAAGGGGATAGATTAGGAAAATATTATGAAGGAAGAATGGATAATTCTTGATATTTTAGAATATAGAGGAAGAGAATGAGTCAAAAGGAAAAGATTACTGACATTATGACCCTCTGTGACACTAGAAGGATGATAATATGCTTAACAAAAATAGGAAAGTCAAATGGAGACCCCAATGTACTTTTGCACTATATTAGGAGAGTCTGTAGGATACTTTGATACTGTTGATGAGAAGGAAATTCCCAGAGGATAGAAAAAGACAGGAGTGGTAACTCTGAAAATCCTAAATGTTCTATATTCAGGTTTCCTCATTTTTTTGTCATTATTGTTGTTGCTGTTGTTGTTATATACCAATCTGTAGAACTTCATATTTCTTACTCAATTTTTATTCTTCCAAAATAAACTGAATATATTTCATTTTCATATCACTTGTACCTCTAAATGTATCCCTCACTTTCTCTTTCCAAAGAGTCACACTTTATAATGGGTTTTTTAAATTCATCAAAAATATCAAATACAAGGGGGCAGCTGGGTGGCTCAGTGGATTGAGAGCCAGGCCTAGAGATGGGAGGTCCTAGGTTCAAATCTGACCTCAGACACTCCCCAGCTGTGTGACCCTGGGCAAGTCACTTGACCCCCATTGCCTAGCCCTTACCACTCTTCTGCCTTGGAGCCAATACATAGAATTGACTCCAAGACGGAAGGTAAGGGTTTAAAAAATATATATCAAATACAACAGCAAGGAAGTGAATACTTTTTTTTGAAATAGAGGCATGTCTTGAGGGAAAAAGTTGGATACCATTTTGATTGTGGACATTTATTATTTGAATGACCTTCAGTTCAAAAATTTTAGCATGTATGATTCTAATGTAGGACTGGCCTTTTAGTGATCATTGTACTGGCTTTATCATCCTAGGAATCATCTGCCTAGCTATGATCATTAAAACTATGGGACCTGAGGGAACATAGAATAAGAAAAGAAGCCAGGGCAAAATTCTTACATACAACCATAATTAGTCAATGCGACAAGACTAATGAGCAAGATATTTTTTAATGTTTGCTCATTTTCCTTACCTTTTTCTGAACTTTCATTTTTTTTTCTTAAAGGTGGACTCTGTATCAGAATAAAAGGGATGCTCTCTTAAAATTCAGATTTCTCTTCCTACCCTTAGCTTTAGTTCTGTATTTTGAGTTTCAGTTCTTCCAAGGTGGGATGGTGACCTATAGGCTGGGAACTCTGTAAGCCACCTACCATTGCTGATTCAGTCTCCCTCAGGGTCTGCTGATGGCATGTAGTGCTCAGAAGACTATGGACTTCCCTAGACTGAGGCTTGAGGTCTCACTGCAGACTTGGGCATGGGTTTGGAACTTCAAGAATTGTGACTACAGGAGCCTTGCTATTGTCTTAGGCCAGGTCTTGGGATTTCATAGTTGGCTTAGGCCAGGTTTAGAACCTTAAGCAGTAAAAGTGGGGATGGGAGGCTTGCTATTGGCTTGCATAGTATACTATAGTATATAGTCTTGCTGAAGGCTCTATAGCCTTGCTAAGGGAAGAAATCCTGTCTCACCCTAGTAAATCAGTCTCTGTCTATCTTCCAAGTTGTTTCCTGCTGGAAAATTGTTTCACTCTGTCCCTTTGTTGGTTATATTGCTCCAGTATTTTGAAATGTTATTTTAAGGGTTAGTTGGAGAGGATTCTCAGAGAAGTTCAAGTCTTTTATGCTTCTGTTCTAAAATCTTGGCTGCATTTCTCCTCTTTTGTTAATGTGTGCAGTTTATTTATTTGTAAATATTCAGGAGGGGTGTATGGAGTGCTCAGGGAAGGTTAATATCTCTGGTATGGAGGGCTTGTCGTGTCCTTCTAGGGCAGCTCTCCAGGCTCTGACCCCTCACCTGACACCCAGCTCTCACTTGTGGCTCCCGGTAGCTGCTAGCATGGGGCAGCGGCCACACCCTGGGCAATGGCTTCGACAGGCTGGCTAAACCTTGTGAGGGTAGCCATTGGGTCATCGACCCCTGGTGAACCAGGGCTTTGCTCACCCAGCATGTGAAGACTGCTTCGGCGGAACAGGTGGAAGAAACCAACAAGAAGGTTCAACTGCTGAGATGGCGATGCAGCAAGGCACTGTGGAGTGCTTAGGGCATGTTGGAGCACAAAAGACAACACGGCCATCCAATGCAGCTGAGGAAGTCTCCAGGTGTAACGACCTTTCATGCCACTGGACCCAGGCTTCCAACGCCGAGAGAGGGGGACTGTCTCTGTGCACCGACTTTTCCACTTAAATCTCCTTCACACACAAGTGTCTTTGTGCACACTCATCTACATCACAGATGAAAGCTCACAAAGACAATCGTCATCCTCGGTTACCGAGAGACTACTACTACTAAATATTCATTTAGATTTTCAGATTTATAAGCATAGATTTGGGAAGAACAACAACCAATATTTGCATTAATTTCTTCTTCACTGGTTGGGATTTGATATTTTCATTTTTGATAGTGTTAGCTTGGTTTCCTTCTTTCTATTTTTAAAATCAAATTCATCAATGCTTTGTCTATATTTTCTTTTATTAAAACTGCTCCTTGTCTTATTTATTAGGTAAATTTTAGTCTTCTTGCATTCAGTTTCATTTATTTCTCCTTCAATTTTTAGGATTTCCAATTTGGTGATTAATTGGGGATTTTTAATTTGTTCTTTTACTAGACTTTTTAGTTGCACACCCAATTCACTGATTTACTCTTTATATATTTTATTGATAAGAGCATTTAAAGATATAAAATTTTCCCTAAGCACAGCTTTGGCTGTATCCCACAAATTTTTGTATATGTTTCTTCATTGCCATTTTTTTATTATTTAAAATATTTTCCCATGGTTACATGATTCATGATCCCCCCTTCCAAAGCTGACAAATAATTCTATTGGGTACTATATGTATCATTGTTCAAAATATATTTTTATGTCATTCACATTTGCTAGAGAATGAATGTTCTTCCTCATAATTTCCTTTGGATTGTCCTGTGTCATTGAATTGCTGCTAGTAGAAAATTCGATTATATTCTATAGTGTGCCATAATGTATCAGTGTCTGTGAACAATGTTCTACTGCTTCTTCCCCTTTTGCTCTGCATGAATTCCTGGAGGTATTTCCAGTTCACATGGAATTCCCCCAGTTCATTAAGCATAGTAATATTCCATCACCATCAGATGCCACAATTTGTTCAGTCATTCCCCAATTAATGGACACCCCTTCATTTTCCATTTTTTACCACCACAAAGAGAGTGGCTATAAACATGTTTGTACAAGTATTTATCCTTACTATGTCTTTTGGTTACAAACCCAGCCCACTGACATCTTTTTAATAAAATCATGGATTGTTTCTCTTATTTGTTATTTGACTCATTTATTAGTTAGGATAAGATAAGTTAATATATATATACATTTATATATATATATGTGTGTACATATATATGCATATATATATATAAAATCTTTCTGCTGCCCTTTGTTGAATGTAATTTTTTTTTGCATTATGTTCTGAAAAAGGATTCACTTACTCTTTTTGCTTTTCTACATTTCGTTGTGAGGTTATATGCCATATTATATGGTCTATTTTGTGAAGATGCTATCTACTTCTGGGAAAAAAAGTATATTCCTCTATATTCTCATTCTGTTTTTTCTAGAGATATATCATATCTAACTTTTGGTAATGGTGATTAAGTGACTTTCCTGGATCTCACAGGTAGCAAGTATCTGAGGCCACATTTGAACCCAGGACCTCTTGTTGTTAGACTTAATTTTTAATCCACTAAGTCACCTAGCTGTCCCCATCTTTTCTAAAGTTCTATTTGCCACCTTAATATCTTATTTATTTTTTGGTTATATTTTTCTACTTCTAAGAGAGGAAGTTTGAGATCCCCTATTAGGATAGTTTTACTTTCTGTTTCTTCCTATAACTTACATAACTTGTCCTTTAGAAATTTGGATGCTAAGCCATTTGATGCTTATATATTTAGTATCAACATAATTTCATTGTCTATAATACCTTACATAAAATGTAATTTTCTTATCTTTTTTGATTAGAACAATTTTAATTTTTATTTTGTCTGAGATCATAATTGCTATCCCCTGTTTTGTTTTGTTTTTTACTTTGTTTGAAGCAGAATATGTTATGCTCCAGTCCCTTATTTTTACTCTATGTGTGCCTACCTGTTTGAGATTTTGGTTTTTAATACATGTTTCTATTTTTTTTCAATTTTGTGAATGAGTTCATTCCATTCACATTTACTATTATGATTATTGTATGTTTGTCTCCATCTTATTTATTTCATTTACCCTTCTTTCTTTCTTCTTTTGGCCTTTCTCAATTCACATTTGTATTGCTTCTGACCATCACCTTCCCCAATTTGCTACCCTTTTTGCCAATCTCTCCCTCTCTTCTCTTATTTCCCTTTCCCTTTTATGTCCCCATAGATTAAGTAGCTATCTATTAGTAGCTGACTGAGGATGTTATTCCAATTTTGAGCAAATTCCAATGAAAATAGATTTCAGGCATTGCCCAGCATACTCCCCATCTTCTCCTCCACTGTATTATCTCTTATTCACCTCTTCATGTAAGATATTTAACCCCCTTCTATCTTAACTTTTCTCTTCTTTTCATATGTTTCCCTTTCCTGACCTAGGATTACTTTTGGGATACCCTCTACTAGATTTATTAACAACCTTCTACAATTCAATCACCTTACCAACCAAAGGTGATAGGTCTCGCATTACACCAATGAATGGATCTACAAAAAATTTTAAAATGTCTCTTAGAAGATTTGAGTCACCCTCAATAATGGGCTATGCCTCATATCAAGATGCTCTTTGTGTCTATCACTGGATTAAATGATCTAATGAAAGTAGCTGTGCCTGAGATCTTGTTTAAACAATTGTGGATGATATTATATTCTAGATATTTATGATGACAGTTCTGTCTGGCTTAAATGATATTTATGAAAATGTAAATGACTAGCATTGTTTGAATGGATTAAATGTTATCCTTACATATTATTGAATAGATGTAAATGAAGGATTTCCACATGGAAGTATGCTTGTACTTGATCTGCTTGGTAAAAATGACAGAACCAGAGTTATTGATGGATATTAATAAAAACCACATGTGATTGTAACATTAGGAAAAAATTTTCAGGTAGCATAATCCAAAAATGGGATAAATATCTCAGCAGAATAGTGAGTTCCTTGTACTGAAAGTTTTTTTTTTTCTCATAAGCTATTTCAACTGTGATAGGTGAGAAGGCATTCTTTGGCTTACAGTGAGTTGGACTAGATATTCTGATATTCCTTCCAACTATGAGATCTTTTGATTCAGATGAAACCTTATTTCTCTAGTCTCTAATAGTTTGGTATTTTTTTCACTTTGAAATGAGTTATAATAACATTGCCTGTATGAAAACCAAGGATTAATTATCTTTTTCTTGTAATTTCTATTCTATGGATATCTCTGGAATCTTTAATCATTCAATCACTACTTATGATACACAATGAAACAGCCAAGTATCCTTAGGTCATATTTTTAATAAACCACCATATGATTTGTCAACCATACAAATCTATGTATTCCAGCCTAGCCTATACACACACACAGAGCATGGATCTAGTGAACCTCTGCTGTGATGAGAGGTCATTTTAAATTAACGAGTTTCTGTATAGTTATGATAGGGCTTGTTTACTAAATAATATGAGATGAGAAAGAAAAATATAGTAAAGTAACTATAATACCAAAGAAATTAATAAAGCTTATTGTTGAAAAGATGTTACTTAATGACAAATAAGAAAATATCTTTACTTTAACATCCCCTGGAAATTCATCCAGGAATCTTATGATATTAGAGTTCATTACTTACCAGTTCTTTTAGTTCAATATTTGATGAAAGTGTTATCTTATTAGAATAGATACTTTCTCCTTTGTTATAGTTGACAATCTCATCCACATCATCACATGCTATGTAGTTCTTGTTTATACCTTCCATAAATTCTCTATAGAGGATAAAGTAAGTATTTTGAGTGTTTTCCTTTGCATTAATAGTGATGATGATGATGGTGATGGTGATGATGATGATGATGGGGGTAATAGCATTAGAATTATATATCATTTGAGTTGGTAAAGCATTAAAAAAAAAGATTTAGCTATTTCTAAAACATACCATGGATTGAAAGTCTGCATGTGTGTTGTCCAACTATTGCTCCCTATCTCCTGCTATGTGGACTGTCCACTTCCTTTTCTAATCTGATCTAACTTCCTTGGCATCAATTCTTGCATGCACAGTATTATTGGCAAGATGCTATAGTCAACTTATGCATGCCAAATGTCTTTATTATGATATTATGTAACCTTCAGTTCTGATACTTCTGACAAGAAGATATTATGATTTAAAACTATAGAGTATCTCCATGAGGAAAGTTTGCCAAATAGAAATTGTGTATATAATAACATTCATATTCATAACAAACACATGCACGTGCATAAACATTTGAATACATGTATATTACATACATTGATCTATATATTTGTATACATGTATAAACATCTGTGTATTTGTCATTTGTTGACTTCCTAGTATACTATGAAGGAATTACTTAGAAAACCAAAAAGTATCATAGGAATATTAGCTAATAAATTCTGTATATACCAACATGATGACTTTCAATTTAACCAATTAGTGGATTCCATGAAACATGTATCTTTAATTGGCATCATATTCCACATTTACTTTTGGGATCCACCTAAAGGCTAGATTATTATCCATCTAATGTCAAGGAATGTAGAGGAAAGACAAGCTGTTTGAGCAAAATAGTTATTTTTGGCAATTTTACAGAAAGAAATAAACTAAAGCCACCCCAGATGGGCAGTCAGAAATGGTCCATGATCTGTTTTATTGAAGTAAGAATGAACACTCATGAGATCCCAGAAATATAGAAAATCTTAGACATCCATTAGATGAAACAAGTGAAAACAAGTTCTCAGTGTCTTCCTCTGATATCTTCCCAAAGAAAAAAGTTCTTCAAAGTCCTGCTTGTCTGGAAAGGAGCCTTTGATTGCTTACCATTCCAGTGGTGACAATGTTTTTTTGTTTATTTGTTTTTAATATAAGCCTAACTAAATATGTAAATCTGATAGCTGACCACCAAAGGATAGGTGTTATTGACCATCTCACAAAATCTTTGACTAAGTGACTAAGTGACTAAGGTATATGAGATCTATGATGTATGTTGGTGGATTATAGCATCTATCCTAATGAAATCATAGATTGAAATGTGTGTTATTAGAAGATAAATAATAAATACCCTTGCTTGTAACATTCCCAAGAATCAGCATGGCTTTCTAAGCCATTTACTTACATATTTTCTACTTATGAAAAAAATATCCTTGGCTTATTCCTTCAGAGAGTTGTCACTGAAGTAATGCATTCAGAGAAAGAGTAGGGCTTCTGCTTTCAAATTTGAATGTGAAATTATATGCCGTTATATATTGTGTGCTGTTGCCAGAAAATCACAATTGTCCCTGTAGCAATTTCTCCAGGAAATCTCGTCTTCAGCCCCTGTACACACACTCATTGTAAAGCTGTCAAGCTAGGAAGCCCTCCCCTGAGGGAGACTAAATTTACTGTATGAAACAGCAGCTGTTTGTTGCCAGGAGCTGGAGGCTATAATATTTACAGTGCTCTGTTTCAGGTATCGTCACAGCCAGCCACGCAATCCATCCTGTGCCATCCCATTTATTGAAGTAAATGTTTTACCAAATATGAATTAAATTGCTGTTTTTGTCATAATCAGATCTAATAGCACAGAACACAACTCCATCCTCTGACAGGGCAAAATATCCCCCATAGCAGCACCGCCAAAAGCATTGCATCTCTTGGGAAGTTGCATTGTCAGGCTCTGTGATGTAACTGGCCAGACTCTATAATGTAACCAAGTCGTTCATTCCAATACATAGTTTTGCACACACTGTGAAGGGGAGTCTATTGGCTCTAGACCATTTCTGTTCATCGTACTATTGCCTAAAACTGTTCCAAAAGACACATTTGCTGAGCCAAAAAACAGTTTCAGGTTTGTTTCCATCTGCATTATCCCAGATTAAAATGCATTACTTCATAAAACTTTCAGATATTGTGCAAGAGGAAGAGAGGGAGGGAAGGAGGGAAGAAGGGAGAGAGACAGAAGTATTGAGAAAGAGACAAAGAGATAGAGAGACAGAGAGGCACAGAGAAAAGAGACAAAAAATGAAAGAGATTATGAGGAAAAGAAACAAAATTGGAGACAGAGACAAAGAAGACAGAGAGACAGAAGGCAAAGAGACACAGATATACAAAGAGCACAAAAGCTACTTCTGTCACTAAATCACTGAAGTTTGCTATTTATTTCATGAAATATGAAAGGATAGAAGGGAACTGAGAGATCATCTTGTCTATCCTTTCATTTTTTCCCTGAGTAAAAAGTCCAAAGAAAGGGAAGGAATTTCTCAAAATCACAGCACAGACTAGGGTTAATGCAAGATTAGAACTCAGTTCCATGGATTGCCCAGAGGATGCCTTCTATTTCACTGCCCCCTCTCTCCTCTTTTTTTCTCTGTGATTTATTAGATTTTGATGGTTATTTTCTGTCAAAGAATTCAAACTCTTTTACATTCACATTTGAATTTCAGAGGCATTGAGAGCCCAGCTTTCATACTGCAGACATTCTTGGAAGTTGTTTGAAACCACCAGAAAAGGCTAGTTTGAAATATTCTTCCATCTCCCTCAGAAAAGATCTAGACACATACACCTGTATATATGTGTGCAATGTGCACACCTATAGAAATATATATAAGTGAAATATATATATATGTGTGTATAAATATCCATTCACATATAACAAATGTGTACACATTTGCATTGCCTATAGGTATATATAAGAACATCTAAATACATACATGATAGTATTTAAATATATGTGTGTAGAGGTATACACACATTTGTACAAGTGTGTATAAGCATACTCTCACAAGTATATTTTGTTGCTGGGTTCATCATTCATTTGTGAAGAGGACCAATCACATCACAGCTATAACATGAAATTACACTAGATGATATTTGAGGTCCTTTCCAACTGTACATCTTTTGAAGGTGTTGACGACCCCTCAGAACAATCCCACCCTTGCCTCTTTGTAGCCCTGATAATTCATTATCAATGAGGAGGAGGTTCACTGTACTTAACCAACTCGGTCCAAAGAGTACAGATCCTCTAGCAGAGGGTAAACTTACAGTCAAAGATTTTCTAGTTTATTAAGACCCATTTCTGCTGGCCATGGATAGAGTGTTGAACCTGGAATGTAGACGATCTAAGTTCAATTTTTGCCTCAAGTATTTTCTATCTATGTGACATTGTAAAGTCTCTTAATTTCTACCTGCCCAATGGATGGGTGAGTGCTAGAAGCAGCTAGGTGGCAGAGAGGAGAGAAAGCTGGAACTGGAATGAAGAAAAATGGAGTTCAAATCTGGCCTCAGACATAACTATGTGACCTTGAGCAAATAACTCGTAATTTGTACAGTGTGGGCAATAATAGCACCCGTGTCCCAGGACTGTTGTGAAGATAAAATCAGGTATTTATAAAGTATTTTATAAGCCTTAAAATGCTACATAAATGCTTCCTTATTAGAAGAGTCACAAAGAGATTTGCTGTAGTCAGACATTGAAGGAGGAGGTCAGTGAATTTGCCCTGCTCATCCAGTGAAGAGATACTTATCCTTTTTTGGTGCAGAGACTCCTTCGGCAGTCTGGTCAAGCCTATGAGCCCTGTCTTCGAATAATATATTGTTTAAAATACACGCAAAAAAGAGGCATACAATGGGAAATCAATTATCTTGAAATGCACTTGTCAAAATACGTACCCTTGAAAATAGTGCCTCTGTTGATTCAATGGCTCTGTAGTCTCTTATATGTATGTATGTATGTATGTATGTATGTATTTATGTACATATGTATATTATAATGATAATGTACTGTGTAGATTTTAAAATTAATATACAAGTATTATACTTGATAAAATTTTTTAAAATAACTAAAATAAAAAGCTAGAGTAAAAGGGTGCTAAGCTGTGGTCCCAAGAGAAAAGAGAGAGAAAGGTGGACACCTTGCAACATGGTGGAGAAAGGAAAGGAATTCTGGGAAATACAAAAGGAATTCTGGGGAACATAGTTCAAAGGTAGAAAATTTCCACTTATACAATTGTGAGGAATCCTGCAAACTGAAGAAATTCTTACTTGGCTTATGTTTAGAAACATTCATTTCTTTCTTTCTTTTGTTGTTACATTGTCTATACTATGCACAGGGCCTGAAGAATAGTTTGTTCTTAATTAATGCTCAAGCTATCTATTAATGATCATAATAACTAGTGTTTACATAAAGATTATCCGGTGCCAGTCAATATGTTAAGCATTTTATAAATATTTTCTCAATTGTTCTACTATCAATCTATCTACCTTCTCTTTCCAGAGAGCCATCTATTACAAAAAAGAATAAAGGAAAAGAAACAAAAAATATGGTTCAGTAAAACCAATCAACATTTCAAAAAAGCCTAATGCAGGTTACCACTTCTATAGCCCCCAAACTTGGTTATAATTTTGAACATTCTGTTGTTATTGTTTTATCTTTTTTGTTAACATTTCCTTTGTTACCATAACTATGTGTGATATTTTACTATTAGATTTTAGGTTCTTAAGGGCAGGTATCATTTTTTGCCTGTTTTTGTATGCCTACTGCTTAGTACACTCCTTGGCAGATAGTAAGCATTTAATAAATATCGATCGATTGTTTCTGTTTATTTGACTTTCCATTAGTTCTTACACTTTCCTATGCTTTTTTGTATTTATTATATTAATCATTTCTTACAGCTCCATAGTATTCTTGTACATTGATGTGCCACAATTTGTTTGGCCACTAATAGGCATTAACTTTGTTTTTAATTAATGTTATTAAGGATATACAATAATGAAGATAAATATTAAACAAATTTTTGTATCTTCTTCAAGAAATCAAAATATGGAATAGACTTTAATATCCATCTAATCTAACACATAGTTCTCCCCAGTTTATATATGATAGTTACATATTTTCCACTTTTGATAAGGTTCAGAAACTTATTCTTTTGGAAAGAAGCAAGCTCTTTCTCATTTTCTGGTTTCTGAGGATAAAATGGATGTATCATGGGTTTCTTATACATTTGCCTAAAGGTCCCATCCTAATGGATTCCTTTCTCTCAATGTTTACCATTGGTAATTAACATCATGGTACCATTTAACTAATTAATATCAATTAGCTTTTAAAAATATTTTGAAGATATAC
This sequence comes from Monodelphis domestica, assembly GCF_027887165.1. NCBI lineage: Eukaryota > Metazoa > Chordata > Mammalia > Didelphimorphia > Didelphidae > Monodelphis > Monodelphis domestica. The sequence goes on along the minus strand of NC_077227.1, from coordinate 686,215,335 downwards.
CAGGAAAAAATGCATCAACCTCTCCCTTCAGCACCTACTTTGTCCCCAGGGAGATTGGGTTCATATATAATATTTGTTCTGCCTAGATCTCTTACAAATGCATCATGTCCATGGATAGGTGAGAGCTAGAGGCAGCAAGGTGGCTTAATGGATAGTAAGCTGGTTCTAGAGTAAGGGAAAATGGAGTTCTAATCAAATCTCAGAAATATAACTGTGTGCTTTGAGCAAATCACTTAACCTCTGTTTGCCTCAGTAACTTCCACCATGAATGAAGCTCATATATGATGAAGATAAATGAAGATAAATGAAGGTAAGAACCTGCCTCACAGATCATCATGAGGATTAAATGAGATAGTCATGAAGCACTTACAATGATGTCAGGTACGGAGTAGATGCCATATAAATGGAACATACAGAGACACGGTCCTTCACATGGTCCACACATGGTTCCTCACACTGGAAGGAAGGCTTATAAACCCACTGATTGTAGGAAATCCTTAACATGGATTTATTCTTTACTGTACATTGGAGAATAAAACTTAGGGATCAAATTAGCCAACAAATTCTTCCTGTATTAGCTCAGATTTAATTAGATAATGTAAATTTCACATTGTGCACAAAGTCCAATAAAGGTAATACATTTTCTTCTGAAAAAAAAAAAACAACAAAACACAATGTGAAGAACATAAGTCAAGAATATTATTCAGGATTTCACTCTTCACTTCCAAAAATACTGACATGAACTCCAGCTCCTGGACTTCTCATGGCTTCTCCTAACATTTCCATGCTTCTCTGGTTGCATCCATCTTCCATCTCTTTCACCTAAAAGCAGGAAATCATAAACACGATAAAGACTCTGAGCTCTCAGCTTCCTTCTGGCTCTCAGGGGGAAAGAGCTCATGACCTCTCTCACACAGAGGGATCCACAGCAGCTCTTCTTCCTTGGCCAATGTTGGACCTATCAGAAAATGGCAGGAACAAGTATCCCAGTTAACTAATGTCTTTGGAATCAACCTCTTTTCTTTTTTAGCTCCTTAAGCATTTAAAAAGATTCCTCTTCACCACATGTAAACAGGCCAGCATCTCTCTGCATGCTCCAAACTAGGTATCAGGGACCTTCGATTGTATATTATCATGCACAAGAGGCAAGCCACATGCTCCTTTCAGAGTGGGGTTGACAGCTGAATTTGTCACTAGCCTCTCTTCCCACATGAAGACTTCTATTAAGGGTGGACCCACTGCTTCCAGAGGCAACCGATCCATTGTCCTGAGACAGCACAATATATTGGAAGACATGCTGGATTTGGTCTAAGAGACCTGACTTGAATTATTATCTTTGTGATCATGGGCAAGTGGTAACAATAACAATAGTTAGGATTTAGAGCACTTTCAGGTTTGCATCCTTTGACCCTTATAATAACCCTGTGAGGCAGATATTGTCCATAGAGATACTTTAAGTGCCTTCTATAGCCACAATTTGGGAGGAATAGTGAGATGGGGGGGAAGATGTGGAGGCGTACTTTAAGGAAAGTACCTCATATATAATACCAAGTACTTTAGAAATTTAAATGTTGGCTAGATAAGAAATGTCAGGTATATGAAAAAAATCCTTTTATAACAACCTCTCTGGACAGCTGAACTAAAGAGGTCATGTCCTGGATGGGTTTGCGCCTTGGGAGAGTTGAGTTTGAATCTCATTTCAGAGACTTACTAGCTAAATGACCCTGGATAAGTAACTGAAATCCTTCTGGGCTCCAATTGCTTTGTCCATAACTTCTAGGATTCTTTTTAGCTCCAAATCTATGATTCTCTGAATCCTGCCTCCTCCCTTATCACAAGTACCTTATAATCATTTTTAGAAGACATTTAGAATCAAAATGGTAATAAGAGTTGTCCAAGATTACAAAATTTAACCAATGGCAAAACTGGATTCTAAATCCTGACTCCTTTTTCTAAGTCCAGAGCTCTTCCCATTATACCACATGGCTTCTGGGTACTAAAATACTTTGCATAGCTGTCCTGGCCATATGGGACTTGTGTACACATATTCATTGAGTCTGTTTTTATTCCATGATCCCACATTAAGCAATATATTATGTCTCTTGAACTATTTGATATTCATTGCTAATAAAGCTACATAGAAATAAAGCTATGAGGAACCAGAATGGCAGCTTTTATTACAGAGATGGTTCTATTATGCTAATTTATGATGTAGATGATTTATACTAATAAGTGTAATTTCTTAAGATAAACAAAAAATATCGTCAAGTTTTCCAATGCCTATACCTCTAGATGGCAAATTTACATAGCTCACGGTTTTATTAAACGTATTCTGTAGAGACAAAACATATTTTTACATAACAATCACCTCAGGCTTTTCCATGGGGAATTTGAGGGTATAAAACAGCTGCACATTTATAATAGTTTCACCACCTGTTCTCCAAATGTGAAAGTTCTGATTTTCAAACAGCAAGTGTATGAAATTTTGCTCACATTTCAAGGTCACTGGGTTCCTCTACCTTCTTCTTTTGATCCTCTAGTGGAAAAAAAATTAGGGTTGATTTTCCAGTGGTTGATTGGAATTTTCCAAGAGAAAGGAATTAAAATGGGATTTGTTTAAGAGAAGCCAGATGACCAGATAGAAAATGACAGCTGCCATCTGTGAGGGGCTTTAATTTCTAATTTCCTAAGTGCAGTTATTTTTCTTGTCTCTTAATTCAGGACAACAACCATACCATTTGGTTCGAATAGACCCAAAGTCACTTCATCTGAGTGTTGGAAAGTGCATGCCATAGAGTCGGGAGATGGCATTACAGTGAATTGATATTTTTGCCTGGATATGTCTAAATCATATATGTGTATATATATACATATATATATATACATGTATATATATACACACATGTATATATATATATATATTCTTTTTTGTGGAAGTTAATCATTTATAATTATCCATTAGCATCATCATTTTGATAATAATGTTATATATATATATATTTACATATTTATACACACATATATGTATACTGGGTGCTCTATTCACTGTGCTACCTCGCTGCCTCAATGATACTATATATTAAATAAATTATTTATCCTACAGTGTAGAAAGGGTGGGACTGTTCTGAGTGTTCAACACTTTCAGAAGATGTGGAATTGAAAGGACCTTAAACATCACCTAGTACAACTTTTTCATTTTATAGATAAAACAAGTAAGTTCCAGAGAGGATGAATTATCATGTCATAAAGATAATAAATAGCAGTTGAGATATGAGTATGGATTCTGTGATTCAAAATCCAGTTCCTTTACCAGGATATTTAAGTAGTTGGTAGGTTATGCTGACACTATTTTATACTAAGAAAAACTGTTTTGGGGAATAAGATACCAAATGTAGGATTTTCCAAAAAAAGGAAAAAAAATGTTAGTGAGAAAGGGGAATTAGGACTAAAATAACATAAAAGAACCATTCAGGAGCAGGAGATAGGGAAACATGGCCAGTAGGTTTAATTTGTTTGCCCAAGGCTTTGTGACTTACGGGCCACATACCTTAGGCATAGGGTAGTTTCATAAGTCACTTTTGTGCTCCTCATGCCTCTTCTTCTGACCTAGCATTAGGACCTGAATTCCCACCACCATGATTCCTTTCCCCCAAAAAGAAAGGCTCTGGCTTCAAACTTTATACCAACAAAATATCACCAACTTTTTCAGATCACCAAAATATCTGGCTTCACATATCATAAGATCAATGAGGCTGACTCATGTGTTTTACAAACAGCACTACCTTTAGGTGTCACAAAGGGATAATGGCTCAATCGATCACTGTGATGAGGCTTGGTATTGGCTTTTGGTGACAAGAAGATGAGAGATGAGACTAGGTTAAAAGGAACTCTTGAGATTTTAAAGAGCAGCCTGGTAGTTCATTCACAAAGAAAAGCAATGAATCTATTGCCAAAAAAGGGAGAAAAAGCATAAATCCATGGGAAAGTCTTTTATTCTTTTTTATCTTGAGTTGACTAATCATAATTATGCTGATTCTATCTGAAACTACCTATTATATAAAGTAAATTTATTATAGCTTAGAAGAGAGTCCTTATATTGAAGAAAAAAGAAATCAAGATTTAGAATCAGAGGACCTGGGTTCAAATGGTTTCTTTTCTACATTGAAAGTATAAGCCCCAGCATCCTTAGTCTTCCACTATCAATTTAACAGTGTTTTGTGAGGAAAGTATTTGTAAATATTGAAGAATGCTATAGAGGTGAGCAACTGATGTTTTAAAATATAAAACCCCATATATATATATATATATATATATATATAATATTTCCAATGTTAGATAAGAAAAAGTATGTACCAATAGATAGGACATGGGTTTTGATGTCAGTTTGGGATGAAATCATGACTGTTACATATGATCACCTACATGTCTTTGAATAAATTTCTGATACTTTCTGGCACAGGGGAAAACGAATCTAAGCTCATTGAGGGGAGGAAATGGAAAGAAAAAGCGTTGAGCACTTACTATGTGACATTTACTGTTCTAAGCATTAGGAATACAAATAGAAAGTTGAAACAACTCCTGTTTTCAGTGAAATTGCACCATAATAAGGGGAGACTACACAACCTTGTAAATTCCTATTTATATTTTAGTCACAAGAAGAGGAGAAATGATATTAAGGTTAAAAATAACTTCTGAGTCCCTCATGGCAGATGGAAAGGGTAGGAAGTATTTAGGTTATGAGATAGAAAATGGTTAGGATCTTGGAGAGCAATGGCATGGCAGATCATCTATTAATAAGATCATGAGTCCAAGAATCAGAGTGAAGAGAAGTTCTTTGACAACTCCTGAAGATGTGAGCATATGAGAGACTGCTTCATAGATGTCATTTTATCCATAGTGCCTAGCATATTGTAGATATTAAAAAAAAATTATTGAATTGAATTCCATAAGAAGTCATCTAATGTTAATCATAGAGGGGTCGGTTAACCAGTTCTTTCAGAGAGATCTAGTTGAATACCCAAGAGGATAAAGGCATGAATTTAAAAGGAATTACATTTTGGGAGGTAAATATTTATTACTATTGGGCTAGCACCATAAGTAAGTTGTCTAACTTCTATTTTCATTACCTTAAAATGTACAGAATAATATGTATCAAGAACTTCAAAGAGTTATCAGAAAGTAAGGGTGGTACAATGGTAAAATATTTATTTTTGTGTTCAGAAAATTGTAGTTTAAATCCTGGAATGGCTATTTATTAATTGTATGCTATTTCTGAGTCACTCACTGGACTTCATTTTTCTCACTTTTGAAACAGGGGTATTAAAGCATATAACTCCAAGGTCTTTTCACTTTGTGTCTGACGTCCTTAAAAACAATAATAAAATAAAAAGATCAGTCATTATTCTTAAATTATGTGTGCCTGAGTTTTAACTAGATATAATATACCATTCCTGATTTTTGGTGTTATCATATATTCTTTGTCACTCTAGACAAATTTCTTGGTGATATGAGAAGAAAAATCAGCCATATTGGTCTTTTATGGGTACAAAAGAAGACTATGAAAAGCAATGAGCTGTTTTACTCAGCATCAACATCACTGAACTTTATAAAATTGAGGAACTTTTCATGTTCTTAAATCTAGTTGCCAGTGGCCTTTCCACATAATGTAGGTACTTCATGATCATTAAGAAGAGGCTATTCCTTTCTAAGTACTGTATGTTTTTCCTTTCAACGGACTGCATTACCTATTTTTTAAACTCCTACTTTTCCTTTTTAAAGGATAATAGCCTGTGACATTTAACTCTGCTGCTTCCTTACACAGGAAGGTAACCCCTACACAGAGCTTACATTAAGGACGTGTAAATGATATTTTTAAAGTTGGTATTCCTAAGGTTGCCTTCAGCCACAGAGAAGCAGCCCCCACAAAACACGAGCATTTAGAATTGCTTTCATACCTGTAAAAGAGCAAAAGACAAAAGGCCCAAAGATCTAAATAGGGAGAGGAGTCAGTCAGGGGACAGGAAAGAGGGAGGGGAAAAATAAGGTTGGGTGGTTGTGTGAGCAAGAGAATGAATGAATGAATGAGTGAGTGAGGAAGCCAGAATGAAGGAACGTGAGCCAAGTCAAAGAGCTGGATGAAAAGCAGAGGCACAGCCAAGAGATAAGTGAGCCTTCCAACCCTGATTGAGGGCTGCCTGCCTTCCATTAATGTTTATCATTGACAATTGTGCCTGCTGGATTGACAGCCCATACTTAGGAAATCAGTGGAGGCAAGCTGTAAATATTGTAATTGTGGCAATGCATCAGCATTCCCTTGGATTTGCTACTTAATGCCATGAGGAGTCTCATGGAAAGGATGGAATCAGTCACTGGGTTACATCACCCTGCATCTCTACTACAGAGCTGTGCCCTTTTGGGGAAACACCCATTTTACAGTCTAATCTTCCAGAAGATAAAGGACACTTAAATGATCCAAGAGGATAAGAGTCACAGAGTAAAATATTGAAAACTGTGAGGAACCAAAGAAACCATTAAATTAAATCTTCATAATTTAGAGATGAGGAAACTGGGACCCTAAGTAGCTAGGTGTCACAATGGTTAGGGTTGGACTTGGAATTAGGAAACCATAAATTTGAGTCTTGCTTCAGACACTTACTGGATTTATGATTCTAAGCAAGTCACTTAGCTAATCTTGACTCAGTTTCCAGACCAACAAAATTGGGAAAATTGTAGCAGCTCCCTCATTGAGATATGTGAGATAAGACATGTAAAAGCACTTTGCAAGTCTTAAAGTATTATACAAATTTTAGCTATAATAACTTGTCTAATGGCATAGTTACCTTCTATTTCAGGGTTTCTTGGTAAAGTACCTTTTATTCAACAGGTTAATGGATATCATATGGAATATATTTTTCTACTAGGAAGTTGAAGCAAACTTAATTTATAATAATAATATACTGCTAATAATAAAATAATAAAAGCATTGAATTCAAAATCTGAAACCTGAGGTTCAAATTCTAACTCTCTCCCTTTTTAGTTATGGGATGATAGCCAGGACCTTGAACTTCAAATCTAAAAGGTCTTGGGACCTCAACTTTTTAAGAAACACAAATACTACCTAATAATAGTAATTATGGGGTATATTGAACAATTTGTAATCCTATGAAATTACAAGTTATGGTCAACTGATCCATAATATTTGGAGCTAAAAAGACCTTTAGAAACAATTGAATTACACTTGTCATTATTATATTACTATTAATACTAACTAATAATGAATAAAACCACAAATAAAATGAGATTAAACATCCTTTTGTGAATACATATACATGTATATCATTTCCAAAGCTCAAAATAAATAAATGTCAGCTATAAATATTAGCCATGACAGTGCTATGATATTGGTACTATTAGTTGTATTCATATTCACATTATTATTTTTAATATTTTAATAGCAATAGTTACAAAGCAGTTGTAGTAAGGAAAATAATTGCTAATATTTTATATCCCTTTAGGGTTCACAAAGTGCTTTGCCTAATATTATTTCATTTGAACTGTTCACTGTATGAAACTATTCAAAAGTTTAGGTAAGATGTGGTACCAGTTGGATTTGAATTTAGAGTCTGATAGGGAAACAAATCATGTGTGAGTAGCTGTGATACAAAATAATATATGAAAATCAGCACATTGGAGAGGCAGAAACAAAACATGATAGGGGGTCCAAGTGGGAAAAGTTATGAAAGATTCAATTGTTAATAGCAGCTCTGCTACTATCTTACTTTATATTTTTGACCTAGTCTCACAGTGGCATCCAATACTAAATTCATATTGAAATGTAAACCCCTAGTTTATAGTGCCTGGTAATATCAGAGATGTAATGTTCACACTTGAAATTTAACAATACCATTGGACTGGTTCTAGAACTAAACTTATTAGGGAACGAAGAATTTGAGACAAGAAGTTGGTGCACAGATAAATTGGTTCATCATGAGGTTACGACATGGAAGGCAGAAGCGTATACCAAGTCCAGAGGTGATGAACTGGGAAAGAACTGAAATTGTAGAGGGCTTTGAATGTCATAGTGAAGATAAAAAATAGGATTGCAATCAATGAGAAACATTCACTGAAGACAGATTATGATAAGATTAAGGAATGTCATCAATATGTGATGATGATATGATGGAGTGTTTGAGGGTGATGGAAAAATAAATAAGACAAGCTTAATGTGAAGCTGAGTTGGGGTAGTGAAGTATTTCATGGGAAATGATTAAACTGGGAAACTTAGAAATTAGTTATTTGGGGGAATATCAGTGTGAATAATGAAGTCATTTAGTGACATGAAGACAAATGTTGAGAACTGAATATCTTTTTTTTTTAAATTCAGCTCTGGATTTCTAAAAGACCTGGGTGCTCCTTAACTTTTCATAAAAGTACTTTTCAAAAACTGCCTTTTCTATGGCAGTTTTCACAGTACTGATAGTTGAGGTTGAGCAAACCACCTGCATTATGAAGACCTGGGATTTTATAAGCAGTTAAGTAGGAGGAATGTACTCCATGGAGTCCACCAAACACACACCTCATAACTGATAATACATATAAAGATCCAATTTTATGGTTGATTATATACTTTGAATGCTTAGCTTTAGCTACTATAGTAGAAATAAATTCATAGTAACACAGAACAAAAGCATGTTTTGTTATATGAATATGATAAAATCCTGATGATTTGAAAATTATATCTGAGATGCAAATTTTTATAGCCCAAGCAGAAAGCTTTCCAAATTCATGTGAATTTTGATTTTTTGTCATTTCTCCCTCTATAAACCATTAGGAAGGTTTCCAAATCATTTCAAAAGTTTAAAAGTTTATCACAGCAGTTCTTTATTGTTGTAGCAAAGAACAGGAAACAAAAGGGGATCCATAAATTGTGGAATGACTGAACCAATTATAGGAAATGGATGTAATGGAGTATCACGGTGCTACGAGGAGAAATAAAAAGAACAGTTTAAAGAAACCTAGGAAAGCCTGGATGAACTGAGGCAGAGAGAAGTGAATAGAACCAGGAGAATAATTTATAATGCAACAAGATTGTAAAGATAAACAATTGAATGTCTTAAGTAGTCTAATCAATATAGTGATGAACCCTCACTCTATAGGACTAATGACCAAGTATGTGGCCGAATTCCTGATCTAGAGGAGATAGTCTCAAAGTATAAAATGAGAAAAAAAATTTTTTTGGACATTTCAGGTGTGTCTAAGAGCCCTTCCAACTCTTATATCCTATGAATCTAAATTGTAGTGCTGTAAAAATTTGTGAGCTAGTATTCCAAACCCATGGTAACACTAGCTGATGCCTCAGAGAATGACTGGGCAATTTTTTCCCATTCAAATTTCTAAAGGTCATCTAGAGGAGTTGAAGGTAGTTTTCTAGTACTATAATTCTTGGTTACCCACCAATGTGGGTTCCATTTAAGTTAGCTAGTCAGGCTTAATCTGCCTTTAGGAAAAGGAATTTACCAAAGTGATGTAGTAAGAATGATTTAAAATATGCCTTCCAAAAAAAAAAGGGAAAAAAGGGAAAAAAACTTCACTGTCCTTTAAGTACATACATGTTTTAAAGGAAAGTAGGCTCAAGCTTAAAACATGTGTGGCTTAGGTTTTGTGGCCATAGCTTTTGGTTAGAGGAAGTCATTTTGTCCATTAGGGAAATCCCCATTAAGTAATCATTAGGTAGAGTCACATTTTCTACTGAGCTCCTCACAAAGTCATGAAGCTTCCTTTCCTTGTACCTGTGTTGTTTAGTTCACTTTCAGTTGCTAAGGCAGACACTAATGCCATCCACTGCTCTTGGGGGAACTGTTAGGACACCCATGAGAAGTCCAACATCATCAACCCTTTGGAACTTGACAAGATCATTTTTTGCTCAAAGGTGGATGGGTGGTTTGTGGGGTTGGAGGGCTGATAGGAAACAAAGACTGTTCTTTCTCTTTCCCCTCTAAACAATTCCTCAGGACATTGGCTGAAAGTGGTCTTACCAGGCTGACACAGCACTGCAATCCCAGTTTCCTAACTGGCAGGCTATTTTAGTCAAGCCACTTCAAAGAATAACCAGCTCTTCAGGCAATCACAATACCCTTGACTAGCATAATTTCATGATAGCCAAAGGCCAGAGACATTTTGATCCGCCCAAATTTTCATACCTTTTCTCATCTATTTTTAAGATTTTCAATTAACAGATTCCACACAAGTGTACTCACTTGATCAAGGTGTCTGTCTTTAGAGTATCTTAGTTACTTTAAGTGGGTGCTGTGATCCATTGGCTGAATTAATTGACTCTACTTGCGACAGTAGGAAACAAGTTCATGTTTACAAATGACTTTACTTATGGTTACTTGACAAGATAGATAACACCACTGGCTTTTATAATCTCTTTAAAAAGAGAGGCAAAGTGATTTGACAGATCTAAAATAACTACAGTATTAAATCCTGCTGTCAAGATTTGAACCCTAGTCTCCTGATTTCAAATCTGAGGCTCTTTCCATTAAAATGTAGAGAAAAATAGCATGTTACAGCTAAAAGAAACTCTATAAATTCAGTCCAACTCCTTTAAAAACTAAGATGATGAGTAGTTAACTTGAGGTTTTATGCCACACTGGAAAGAGTCTTGGATCAAATAGAAGCAACAGATTAAATAATTCAGAAAATTAAAAGGGACCATGGAGCTCATCTATTACAACCTTTCATTTGATGGTTTAAGAAACTGGATCCAGAGAGGTACCATCATTTAGCTTATGTCACACAACAAATTAATAGCAAACCTGGGATTCTGATCACATGACTCATTCCAGAAATTTTCTTACTGTGCCATAATTCATTTATTTTCCAAAGTCTTAATTTTCTTCATATGTAAATTTAGGAAAATGTGAGTTGATGATCTGTAAGGTCTCTTCCAAGAATAAAATGTTAGGTTCTATATCCTAACAGACTGTGTCCTGATTGTCCTTTTGCCTGTAATATTTTATGTTCCACAATTCTATGTTCTAAGATCCAGTTCTCCTCTTCTATCTGCTAGTGTGCCATCCAGCTCTGAAGTTCTACAATTCTGTTTTTGTTAGTGAATCAAGTTATGTTTACCTTTTGACATAAGCAAGGCAGCATTTTAAAATGCCACGCAAGTAATGGCCATATCAGTGCTAGGTCTGTGATGCTTCACTGTAAATGACAGAACACTGATATTCAGAGGAAATTAAATGTCTCTGGGTCATAAAAGGTGGCTCTCTCTTTAAAGAAAAAAAAAAGACCTAGAAAACAAAACCTACATTCGATTTTGATTAATATCTTAAATATGAGGCTTATATGGATTGTTATCTACTGCATTAATCTTTGTAAAATAGCTCAAGTAATTTCTCTTTGTCCTTCAATTGAATTATATTATCTTGACAGCAAGGAAGTCTTAACTTGAAAGATTATGTTTACATAACATCTCTTTTGTTACACATTATTTTGGAGAAAATTGACATTAAAACAACCTGGTTGAATGTTAAAGCTATGAATTATATTCTTTTTTTTTTCATGGTGGGTGACTGGAAATTAAATTGATGAGGCTCCACTCCAAATTTTTCCTTATGCCACCACATGACATAAGGGCCATAAGTTCAATCTTCTGTTTGAAGTCCTATTCTGGGAGGTGGCCACAGCAAGACACCCCCTTATCTTGAGCCTCAGTTTCTTCATTTAAGAATAAATTTCATCAGACAAAGATAACCTTCCTCTTTGGGCTATTGGGAGAAAGGCACTTTAAAAATGGCAAATAGATACTATAGATACTGTAAATACAGGGACTGGTATTATTCTTTAATTAATCCAACTGATAGTCAAAGAAAAGTAGCCCTCTCTCATCAGCAACAAAATTCATGAAATGTTACTAGTGTGAATTTTAAAACTATTCCACCCTAATCAGACCATACTTTAGAAGATCTGATTTAGGTATTTCCTGATCAATAACAATGGATATACTTGGAATAACAGAATCAGGTCTTGGAAACTCCACATTCTCCACCCTACTCAGTTTAACAAGATTTTGAAAGTTCTGCATCAAACTCAAGATTTAATTATCTGAGATGGCCTTCAACAGACATGTGCAAAAAAAAAGGACAGAACTATGGGTTATCCTAAGTCAAGCTAACTGCTCATTGGTACAGATGAGACACAGAAAAGTTATGTAAAAATGTCCATATACATCCGGGTAAACATGGCTAAAATCTAGACACGACACACTTCCTCTCCCTGGCACCTAACGAAATAGACTACATCAAAGGGGAATAAAAATCACCTTTGTAGGAACAGAAGGACTCCCCAGTACCCCACAGAGGTGAAGGTACATGGAGTTTGAACATTTCCACACTATAATAAGAAGGAGGAAAATCTTGCACAGAAACTGAACTGAGCCACCCTTCCCCCCCCCACCTCCCCCACCAAACCAGAGTGAGCTACTGGAGCACTCACTGAGACAGCAAGTGAGTGAGGAACATCTCTGTCTGGGGGGGCACTCCAGGGTCCTTGGGATCTGGGGAATGCCAGGAAACAATGTCTCAGGGAGGTTTCACAGGAAAATCATGTGCTGAGCACAGGGGACCCAAGGAGCTGTACTTGGGGAGGTTGCGCTGAGCATGTGGGTGGTTGGGCTGTGATCAGGGGCCTCTCGGTCTAAGAAACCTCAGAGGCTGTGAAGAACTAGTCTGAGGCAACCTAAATTCACAGAAAACCCCGCCCATATCACCCAGACCCCAGACCAAAAAGGAAAGGGGAATAAAACCACCAAAGGAATGGCTCACATGGCCCAAAATCAAACATCCAGAAAGAAAGGGAAAAAGGTGACTATTGAAAAATTTTATGGTGGGAGTACCCAACGAAAAGAAGAGAATTAGGATGAAATCCAAAAAAAAATCAGAACATGCCTCCCAAAATGGAAATTATCAATAAGCTCTGGAAGATCTCAAACTGGAGCTTACCCAAAAGATGGAAACCTTCTGGAAAGAAAAATGGGAGAAAGAGATCAGCAGTCTGATAGATAAGACTACTCAATTGGAGAAAGAGCTGGAAGCATCCAATAGAAGGACAGACAAAGATGAAAAGCAAAACCAGTTCCTAATGACCAGAATTAAGTAACTCGAAGAAAGTGAGATCATAAAACATCAAGAATCAATAAAGCAAAGCCAAAAAAAAATTAATGAATTAGAAGAAAACATAAAATATCTCACTGAAAAGGTCACAGACTTGGAAAACAAAGGACGAAGAGACAACCTCCGAATTATTGGTCTCCCAGAAAAACCAGAGATAAACAATAAACTCGATATTATTCTACAGGAGATTATAGAAGAAAATTTCCCACATGTTCTGAAGCAAGGGGACAAAATAGAAATAGAAAGGGTTCATAGAACACCCTATATACTAAATCCCCAAAAGACAACCCCCAGGAATTTAATCGCCAAATTCAAGAGCTTCCAAGAAAAGGAGAAAATCCTACAAGAAGCCAAGAAGAGGAGCTTCAGATATAGGGGGGCTCCCATAACGATCACACATGATTTAGCGGCTAACACACTAAGAAACCTCAAAGCATGGAACACAATATTTAGAAAGGCAAGAGAGCTGGGTCTCCAACCAAGAATCAACTACCCAGCAAAACTGACTATATACTTCAAGGGGAAAGTATGGGCATTCAACAAAATAGAAGATTTCCCAGCATTTGCTAAGAAAAGACCAGATCTTAGTGGAAAATTTGATATCCAAGCACAGAAAGCAAGAGAAACATGAAAAGGTAAATATGAAAGAAAGGGAAAAGGAGATAAATCTTCTTTTTTTCTTTAAGTCAAACTCTCTTCTATAAGGACTACATTTACATCAAATTATATATATATTAATATGTGGGAAAATGTTTTGTGTAACTCTCAAAAATTTTATGCATCATAAGAGTAGTTAGAAGAAACATGCATAGGGAAAGATTGGGGCATCAAGAACATTTAGTGAAAGTGGGGGCAAAGAAAGGAAAAGGGAGGGGGGGGAACCGTCGATAATACTAAGATTTACTTCAAGAAATAGGGGGGAACTTAATAGAATAATCTTTCCCATATAAAGATACACATGGTAAGGGGAGGGGAAGAACTCTCATATGAGAAGGAGAGGAAGAGAGCGTGAAGTGGAATTACTTAAACCTTACTCTCAGTGAAATCAAATCTGAGAGAGAAGAACATCTAGATCCAGTGGGATCCTGAATTCTATCTTATCCAACAGGGCAAGAAAGAAAGGAAAATTAAGGAGGGGGAGGGGAGGAAGTATAAAAAGGGAAGGAAGGAGAGGGGGGAGGGGAAGGGAGCATAAAAAGAGAGGGGCTAGAAAGGGAAGCATATCAAGGGAGGGGAATAGGGGGACTGACCTAAAGTAAATCACTGGTTCAAAAGGAGATAGCTAAAGAAGAAAGGTCAGAACTAGGGGAAGATATCAAAATGCCAGCAAATCCACAAGTGACAATCATAACTTTGAAAGTGAATGGGATGAACTCACGCATAAAACATAGACAGATAGCTGATTGGATCAGAACCCAAAACCCTACCATTTATTGTCTTCAAGAAACACATATGAGGCGGGTTGATACTCACAAAGTTAGAATTAAAGGTTGGAGTAAGACCTTTTGGGCCTCAATTGATAGAAAGAAGGCAGGAGTTGCAATCATGATATCTGACAAAGCCAAAGAAAAAATAGACCTGATCAAAAGGGATAGGGAAGGTAAATATATTCTGTTAAAATGGAGTATAGACAATGAGGAAATATCACTAATCAACATGTATGCACCAACTAGTATAGCACCCAAATTTTTAATGGAGAAACTAGGAGAATTGAAGGAGGAAATAGACAGTAAAATCATATTAGTGGGAGACTTGAACCAACCACTGTCAAATTTAGATAAATCAAACAAAAAAATAAACAAGAAAGAGGTAAAAGAGGTGAATGAAATCTTAGAAAAATTAGAGTTAATAGACATAAGGAGAAAAATAAATAGGGACAAAAAGGAATATACCTTCTTTTCAGCACCACATGGCACATTCACAAAAAAGATCATACACTAGGTAACAGAAACATGGCACTCAAATGCAGAAAAGCAGAAATAATAAATGCAGCCTTTTCAGATCACAAGGCAATAAAAATATTGATCGGTAAGGGTACATGGAGAGCCAAATCAAAAATTAATTGGAAATTAAATAATATTATACTCCAAAATCAGTTAGTTAGAGAAGAAATCATAGAAACAATTAATAATTTCATTGAGGAAAAAGACAATGGCGAGACATCCTTTAAAACCTTTTCGGATGCAGCCAAGGCAGTACTTAGAGGAAAATTCATATCCCTGAGTGCATATATTAACAAATTTGGGAGGACAGAGATCAAGGAATTAGAAATGCAAATCAAAAAACTTGAGAAAGAACAAATTAAAACCCCCCAGAAGAAAACCAAACTAGAGATCCTAAAAATTAAGGGAGAAATTAATAAAATCAAAAGTGACAGAACTATTGAGCTAATAAACAAGACTAGAAGCTGGTACTTTGAAAAAGCAGACAAAATAGACAAAGTATTCCTTAATCTAATTAAAAAAAGGAAAGAAGAAAGGCAAATTAACAGCATCATGGATGAAAAGGGGGATCTCACCTCCAATGAGGAGGAAATTAAGGCAATCATTAAAAACTACTTTGCCCAACTATATAGAAATATATATACCAACCTAGGTGATATGGATGAATATTTACAAAAATATAAATTGCCTAGACTAACAGAAGAAGAAATAGATTTCTTAAATAATCCCATATCAGAAAAAGAAATCCAACAGGCCATCAAATAACTTCCTAAGAAAAAATCCGCAAGGCCTGATGGATTCACCAGTGAATTCTATCAAACATTCAAAGAACAACTAACCCGAATACTATACAAACTATTGGACATAATAAGCAAAGAGGGTGTTCTACCAAATTCCTTTCATGACACAAACATGGTACTAATTCCAAAGCCAGGCAGGCCAAAAACAGAGAAAGAAAATTATAGGCCAATCTCCCTAATAAATATAGATGCAAAAATCTCAAATAGGATACTAGCAAAAAGACTCCAGCAAGTGATCAGAAGAATCATTCACCATGATCAAGCAGGATTTATACCAGGGATTCAGGGCTGTTTAATATTAGGAAAACCATCCACATAATTGACCACATCAACAAGCAAACTAACAAAAATCACATGATTATTTCAATAGATGCAGAAAAAGCCTTTGAGAAAATAAAACACCCATTCCTATTAAAAACACTAGAAACCATAGGAATAGAAGGGCCATTCCTAAAAATAATAAACAGTATATATCTAAAACCATAAACTAATATCATCTGCAATGGGGATAAACTAGATCCATTCCCATTAAGTTCAGAAGTGAAACAAGCTTGCCCATTATCACCTCTATTATTTGACATTGTACTAGAAACACTAGCAGTAGCAATTAGAGAAGAAAAAGAAATTGAAGGCATTAAAATAGGCAAGGAGGAGACCAAATTATTGTTCTTTGGAGATGACATGATTTTCTACTTAAAGAATCCTAGAGATTCAACCAAAAAGCTAATCGAAATAATCAACAACTTTAGCAATGTTGCAGGATACAAAATAAACCCACATAAGTCATCAGCATTTTTATATATTTCCAACACAGCTCAGCAACAAGAACTTGAAAGAGAAATCCCATTCAAAATTACCTTAGACAAAATAAAATACTTAGGAATCTATCTCCCAAGACAAACACAGGAACTATATGAACACAACTACAAAACACTCTCCACACAACTAAAACTAGACTTGAATTATTGGAAAAATATTAACTGCTAATGGGTAGGTCAATATAAGTTATATTGGCCATATATATATATATATATATATATATATATATATATATATATATATGGCCAATATAAGGGTAGCCAATATAATAAAAATGACCATCGTACCCAAACTCATCTATCTATTTAGTGCCATACCCATGGAACTTCAAAAAAATTTTTTTACTGATTTAGAAAAAACCATAACAAAGTTTATTTGGAAGAACAAAGGATCAAGGATATCCAGGGAAATAATGAAAAAAAAACAAAGGAAGGGGGCCTTGCAGTCCCAGATCTCAGACTATATTATAAAGCAGCGGTCATCAAAACAATCTGGTACTGGCTAAGAGACAGAAAGGAGGATCAGTGGAATAGACTCGGTGTAAGTGACCTCAGCAAGACAGTAGTATATGACAAACACAAAGATCCCAGCTTTTGGGACAAAAACTCACTATTTCATAAAAACTGCTGGGAAAATTGGAGGACAGTGTGAGAAAGATTAGGTTTAGATCAACACCTCACAGCCTACACCAAGATAAATTCAAAATAGATGATGGACTTGAACATAAAGAAGGAAACTATAAGAAAATTAAACGAACACAGAATAGTATACATGTCAACAATTAGATGGCTCAGTGGATAGAATGATGGACCTGGGATCAGGAAGCTGTTGTTGTCCAGTTGTGCCACTGTGTCCAACTCTTCACAATGCCAGTTGGAATTTTCTTGGCAGATATTAGAGTGGTTTACCATTTCCTTCAATAGTTGTCCTTCAAGCTGAGGACAACAGGGAGAAGGGATTTTCCCAGGGTTCACATAGCTACTAAGTGCCCAAGGCTAAATTTGAACTTAGAGCTTCCTGAGATCTGAGTTCAAATCTGACCTCAGATACTTATTAGTTATGTGACCTCTAGGTAAGTCCCATTTTCCTATTGACCTCAGCTCCCTCATCTGAAAAATGAGCTAAAGAAGGAAATTGAAAATCACTCCAGTATCTGTCAAGAAAACCCCAACTGACATCATGAAAAGTTTGACATGACTGAAACAAATGAATAACAAAAATCTGAATTAACTCCTTCACATATCACACAGAGGCTGCAAAGTAGGGTATTGGTGAACATTTGTTTTTAAAAAGAGAGTTTTTGTTTTTTTAATATTAATTTTGAAATCTACCACCTGCAATTTCAAATCACTGGTCATAATTTTGCCCACTGAATCAATAAAGGCAATATTATATAATGAGTAGAATGTTAGACTTGAAATCAGGAAGGTAGGATTCCAATCCTGCCTGAGACACTATTTGACTCTAGGTAAGTCATTTAATTTCCAAGAACCTCAGTTTCCTCATCTGTAAAATCGTAGGTTTGTACTTGATGCTTCTAGGAATCCTTTGGGTTTAAATGCATAACCCTGTTTGTCTTATACATCAATAAGAGAAGACAATAAATGCATAGAAACAAGAATTTTGTAGAAAATTTGACCTTTTCTTCAGGGCAAAGAAATCTGGTTCCTTCAATTGATTTTCTTTTATTATGTTCAGACATTTCCCCTTTCTGGTTGTCATATGGTTGCCCCCAAATCACTAATCTTCAGATCTGGAAGAGATGTCAGAGACCTTCTTATTCAAAATCTAAACAATAAAGGAATATGTAAGTGCATTACCCAAAACAAGGTCTTCACCTAAAGACTTCCCTTCTTCCTGAGAGTCATTTTTTCTATCTATTTTTCTATCATCCCTCTATTTCCCTATATGTCTATTATCACTCTACTTATTTCTTTCAGATTATTAAGTTAATTTTTCTTTAGTTTAAAATGAACTATATCTCTCCCAATACTTTTACCTGTTGCTTCTAATTATGTCCACTGGTGTCAAAAAGATCAGGTTAATTCTTTTTCAACATAAAATTCTCTCCATATACTTAAAAACAGTTGTCATGTGCCCCCTAGCACCTCTCTCTCCAAAATAAATTACCCATGATCCTTCAGTAAGTCCTACTAGTACATGTTACCATTCTGGACACCATTATCCTTATTTACATCTATTTATGAGCATCATAAAAAATGCACCCAGTACTGAATGTGATAATATAACAATGACCTGACAAGGACAAAGTCCCACTGGGACTACCACTATCTGCATAATGGGAATTGTTTCCTAAATTTTTCTTCATTTCTTTTTTTATTTTGTAGGCTGGTGGAGTGAGGAGGGAATCTTGTGTGCATCCATGTAATTGCATACACAAAAGCTATATAAATAGTCTACTTTGGAACCTGAATAAAACAGGCTACTTACTACTCTCCATAAGAATGAAGCAATGTTGATAGCCTCTTGGTTATTTTGAGAACATCTTCAGGATAGGTCCCCAGAACGTGGGATCATTTTACCACCAAAATTCTTGCTTTTGTAGGTTCTTGGCTGGCTTTTTCTCAACCAAGGAGAATCACATTCATTCACTGAAGCTTCTTTCTCTTTTTTGACGATACATATGTCTAGATTTGTCCATGTTTGTCCTTGAAATCTTTCTCTGCTCCTAACTGGAGGTGCTCTCTGCTACTGGTCCATTTTCTTCAATAATATAGTTAATTAGGATGGAGAAGAGAGAGAGAGAAAAAACTCATTCTTCTTCTTAATGAAGGGGCTTAAATGAAACTAAAACCCTCATCTCTGGAACTGAAGTCTTCCATCACTAGACTAGAAGACTGTGAAGAGTTTATTGGAACTTCCGGGTAAACATGGCTGCAATCCAGATGCAAATTGCTTCCTCTCGCCAACACCCAATGAAATAGACTACCTCAAAAGAGCATAAAAGTCATCATTGGAAGCATGGAGGGACTCTAAAGTAAGGTACAGTAATGAAGGTACAGGGGGTTTGAGCATTTCCACACTATAAGAAGGAGAAAAAGCTCACACCCAAATGTGATCTGAGCTACCCTCCCCCACCTCACCTATGGAACCAGAGTAGGGACCAGTGCACTCACCTGAGACAGCAAGTGAGTGAGGAATGTCTCTGTAGTGACTGGGAAGGGGCGGGGGGCACACCAGGGTCCTTGGGATCTAACTAGGACTTCCAGGGAACTATACCCCTCAGAGTGGTCTCATAGGAGACCCCTGCACACTGGAGAGTGCACAGACCATGGTAGCTCTTGCAAACTGCGAACACTTGGGAGACTCTAGAGACTACCTGAGGCAAATGCTCTGCTCCTTGCTGTAGTGGGGGAGGGGCATGACAGGATCCTAGGGAACTGACAAGATCTACCAGGGAACTACCCCTCAAAGCAGTTCCACAGGAGACTCCTGCGCATGGAAGAGAAGAGACCACAGACCACTCAGACACGCTAACAAACTGTGGAGGCTGCTGCAGAAAAACCAGGCTAAGGCAGAAGCACCACTATGTAAATCCACAGAAAACACGCCCATCTAACTCAGACCTCTGACTAAAAAGGAAAGGGAAAACCACCAAAGGGATAGCACATAGTGCCCAAGATCAACCCTCCAAGAAGAAAGGGAAAAAAGTGACTATAGAAAACTTTTATGGAGGGAAAACCCAGCCTACAGAGGAAAAAAAAGGATGAAATTCAAACAAAATCAAAATCTTCCCAAAAAAATGGAAATTGTCCACAAGCTCTGGAAGAACTCAAAATGGAGCTTATCTAGAGGATGGAAACCTTCTGACAAGAAAAATGAAAAAAAAATTCAGAGAGAAGTCAACAGCTGATAGACAAGAACTCCCAATTGGAAAAACATCTGGAAGTCTTAAACAGCAGGGCAGATTAAACTAAAAATCAAAACCAGTCCTTAAAGACCAGAATTAAGCAACTGGAAGACAATGATCTTGCAAAACAGCAAGAATTAATAAAGCAAAGTCAAAAAATTAATGAATTAGAAGAACTAACAAGGTGACAGAACAGGAAAACAGAGGAAGGAGAGACAATTTGAGACTCATTGGTCTACCTGAAAAACCAGAAATAAACAAAAATCTCAATGCCATACTACAAGAAATAATCGAAGCGAATTGCCCTGATGTTCTCAAACAAGGGGGCAAGATAGAAATTGAAAGGGTTAATAGAACATCCTCTATACTAAATCCCCAAAAGACAACACCCAGCAATGTAATTGCCAAATTCAAGAGCTTCCAAGCTAAGGAGATAATCTTACAAGAAGCTAAAAAGAGAAACTTCAGATACAAAAGAGCACCAATAAGGATTACACAAAACCTAGCAGCAGCCACGCTAAAAGACCACAAAGCCTGGAACACGATATTCAGAAAGGCAAGAGAACTGGGTCTTTAACTAAAAGTCAGCTACGCATCAAAACTGACAATATACTTCCAGGGATAAGTATAAGCATTCAACAAAATAGAAGATTTCCAAGTATTTGTAAAGAAAAGACCAGAACTTAGTGGAAAGTTTGACTTCAAAACACAAAGAGCAAGAGAAACCTGAAAAGGTAAATATGAAAGAAAGGGAAAAAGGAAAAAAGTTTTTTTTCTTTTATTCAAACTCTCTTCTATAAGGGCTACAATTACATCAAATTATATATATTAACATATGGGTGAAATGTTATGTGTAACTCTCAAAAATTATATGCATTAATAGAGTAATCAGAAGAATCACTCATAGGGAAGATTGGGGCATTAACATGATTTAGAGGAAAAAAACAAAAAGAAAGTAAAAAGGAGGGGGGAATCAATGATGGTACTATGATATACTTGAAGAAATAGAAATAAATTCAATAGAATAATCTTTGTCACACAAAGATATACATGGGAAGGGGAGGGAAAGAATTCTCTTAAAACAAGGAGAGGAAAAGAGTGCTAATTGGTATTACTTAAAAATTACTCTCAGTGAAATCAATTCTGAGAGGGAAGAGCATCTAGATCCATTGAGATCTTGAATTCTATCTTATCCAACAGGGTAAAGGAGAAGGGAAAACTAAGGGGGATGGGGGGAGGAGGGAGTACAAAAAGGAAGGAAAGGAGAGGGGGGAGAGGAAGGGAACAAAAAGGGAGGGGCCAGAAAGGGAAGCATAACAAGAGAGGGGACTAGGGGGACTGATTTAAAGTAAGCCACTGGTTTAAAAGGTTATAGCAAAAGAAGAAAGATGAGAATTAGGGGAGGATATAAAAATGCTGGAGAATTCACAAATAACAATCATAACTTTGAATGTGAATGGAATGAACTCACCCATAAAATGTAGATAAATAGCAGAATTGATTAGAATAAAAAGCCCTACAATTTGTTGTCTTCAAGAAACACACATGAGGAGGGTAGATACTCACAAGGTCAGAATTAAAGGTTGGAGTAAGACCTATTGGGCCTCAACTGGCAAAAAGAAAGCAGGAGTTGCAATCATGATATCTGACAAAGCCAAAGCAAAAATTGACCTGATTATAAGGGATAGGGAAGGGAAATACATCCTGATAAAAGGGAGTATAGACAACGAGGAAATATCACTAATCAATATGTATGCACCGAATGCACCCAAATTTCTAATGAAGAGTTTATTGGACTAGACAGTCATATTTTTCCATTTTCATCCTAATCAAAGATTTTAAAACATTAGTGTTTAAAGACTCAATACTATATCTTTTTTTAAATATACAGTTTCTATCAGCTCCATTTATTAATTTCCTTAATAAATGAAAAGGGAATTTATGAATTGAGGTATAAGTATAAAACTCCATGTTTTTAAAGCATCCTTGCTAACACAATGAATAAAAGTCTATTCCAGACTTCAGAATAGACCATCAATTTGCCTTATACATATAATAATTGTGTGACCTGGCAAGTAATTTGACCTCTCCCAGTCACTATATAGTTGCTTGTAAAATAGTGATAATCATAGCATATACCTGATGGAAATTTTCAGATGAAATAATTCATGTAAAACACTTTTAAACCTTAAAGCTTAACATAAATGCTATCTACCATTACCACTATATTTGGCATGTAGAATATATACCATAGGCTTTGTTAGGTAGCTTGGAGATCTTTTGTTCTCCATTTCTAGAGTAATATACTGGATGAGAACTCCATGTCTCCTTATGCCCAGTCCAGGGCAATTCTCATTATGTCCATCAGTGAATTTTTGGGTGAGACATGAAAGACCTGATTTTAGGGGTAAGTAGTTGTGATAGCTCTTACTGGTTCTGAGAAACTTATCCGCCACTTAAGCCTACTTTTGACACTATACACAACAGAATGGAAGCTGTTTAAAACCTGATCTTCACAATACAATCTATATATCTTAACAGGATAAATCATCAGTGTCATAAATCAATTTACATAAGGTACCATCTATTACACTGTTGACTTATTATCTATTTCTCTGACATTTCTATAGGAAACCCTTGAGAGAGATGTGACAAAGGTTTTTCATTGGCAGTATGCTTGCCCTATGCATCTCCTGATGTTGAACATATTCTCATCATTGAAATTTCCATGAGCGAGGTGATGCAAATATGTTAGAAAAGTTCAGTTTTTTCCCCACACACTTCCTTCGGGCAGGGACTTGCCAACATAATCACTGAAACTGAGGATGGATCCAGATTTCCAGATGGTGGAGGTGGCTTTTTGCCTCTTGTTTGGGATTTGGCATATTCACTGCAACTTAACTCCTACATAAAATTTCATTGGCAAATTATGTGACTCTCAAAAAACTGATTAAATTAATTGAGCTTTGAATTGTCTTTGTTTTATGAGAAATAATATGCTTAGTCTACTTCCAAGTCTGGCTATTTTAAAAATAAAGTCCTTTGTTTTATGTTGTAAAGCTATTAATTTCTCAAACATCACTAATTAGCCAACAAGGTACTGTAACAGATGAATCATAGTATTATCAAAGTAGGTGCTACTATACTTTGAGATCACCTTGACATTTATTAGAGCAGATAATCTACGCCTCAGAGATCTGGCTAGGATTTGTTCCTATTCATTGAATAGGGATGGTACACAAGTAGATAGCCCTATGCAAAGTAAGTCATAGTGAAAGGTTACCCTAATGACAAGGGAGAAAATATTTCTAAGTCTAAGACTGGGGACCAATATTTCCTTTCTTTTCAAACCTTATGATCTTGAAACTTTGATGGATCTATGATCTCATTAATCAGATTTGAACTTCTATGAATAGTACAACTCATAACCTATGTCTCTTTATGACATGTTTTAAAAATAATATTTCAAATACTCTAAAATAATAGGAAGGAATAGAAGGAAGGAAGGAAGGAAGGAAAGAAGGAAGGAAGGAAGGAAGAAAGGAAGGGAGGGAGAATGAAAGGAAGGAAGGAAGGAAAAAAAGGAAGGAAGGAAGGAGGGAAGGAAAGAGGGAGGGATGGAGGCAAGGGAACAATCATTTATTAAGTGCCTTTCAAGGCTTTGTACTATATTCTTTATAAATATCTCATTTGAATTTCACAGCAACTCTGAAAAGTTTATATTATCACAATTTTGCAATTGAGGAAACAGGCAAAAATAAGTTATGTGATTTGAAAAGGTTAAATAATAAAGATCTGAGGCCATATTTAATCTTGTCTTCTTCACTTCAGGCCTCAATTCACCATATAACACCTGGAGAAAATCTTTTTCTTTCAGTATTTTAGGTAAATCAGTACAACAGTTCTGCTAGCTAAATAATCCCTCCATTTTATTAGATAATATGAGAACATTCAGAACTGCCTCCCCCCAAAAAAGAAAACAATTTATTTTGCAAGTGCCTTGCAGCCCTGGCTCTGCCAACAGGTTACCTGGATAAGTTTTCCACTAGTTTATTTATCTATAAAATTAAGGTACTATAAAAAAATCAGGGGTTCTGAACCATCTATATGTGTCCTGTATTCCTTTGATATTCTGTTAAAACCTACTCACTCTATCTTGAATAATATTTAAAATAGATAAAATACATAAGATTACAAAGGAAGCAAATTATATAGAAATCATTATCTACCTATATATATTTATTTCTTTATAGATAGTTATATTTCTCGATACATCTATACTTATATCTATATATACATCGATAGATGATAAAATTCACAGACCTCTGAGTAGGAACCTCTGGACTAAATGAACTTTTTGATCTCATCTATGTCTTTTGATCTTGGCCTCGAACAGAGTATTTCAGTCACCTCCAAATGGTGGGTGCCTAAAGAGGATATGAAAACACACTCTGCTTTGGAGATTAAAGGAAGAAGTAGAGGAATTGGAGACCACCTCTGTTGTAGATCTTGGGCTCCTATGTAGGAAAAACTATCATAAACACACACCTCTCATACAAGTTAAGCTAGTTTTCATTAAAATATATTGAAGCATTCCTCAAGACTTGTTAGGCTCTATAACTGTCTAAAGATTCAGATTGTTGATACTATTTCTTCAAAGCCTGAGAAGAAAGCAACCATGAGGAGCTCCAGCTGAGCCTGGGGATTTGGCTGATGGAACAAAATGGTAAAGCATACAAGGTAATTTATGTCTGCTGGATCAACTTGAGGTGCCTTCAGTTCCTGTCTTTGTTGACTATCCTTCTCATAACATGACTGAATAAATCTCTCTTTGCTAAATTTCCCCATTTTGTACTTCCAGAGCCAGGAATAAAACTAGTGTTCAGATCTCAGTCCAATCTATGTTCTATTGCACAAATTATTTACCCGAATATACCTACCAGCTCCATTAAGGTCCCTCACAAGACTCTGAAGGAAGGAAAGATTATATGCACCATTTTTAATGTTCTGTGAAACAGAGATGTCATGATGTAGTGGATGAAAAGCTGGCTTAGAAGCTAGGGTCACCTGGCTTCCAGTCTTGTCTATGACAGAGCCTCTTTGACACTGGAAACATCACTTAATTTCTCAGTGCTTTAAAATAATCTCTAAGATTATAAATTGCTGTCAGTTAGTCAATCAGCCTTTTTAAATTGTGCTACACTGTGCTAAATGTTGAGGATACAACAAAAGGGAACAAAACAGGACAGAATAGAATCAGTTCCTGATCTTGAGGAGTTCATTGTGTTAAAGCTAATGAATTTAGTTCATTATGTAAGATTCAGGGCTGACCTACACTAGTAGAAAGAGGTTCCTTATCTCATACCACTAAAACCACAGGTCCAGTCCCTATTTCTTTGTGTAATAGTAGAGAGACAAATTTGGTTTTGTTTTACTTTTTGGGGGATGAAATTGAATCACAACTAAGCTTCGCACACACACACACAGGCACACACACACACACTCATACATGCATGCACCCCCGTCTGCCTAACCAGGAATGATTTGTTTTCTATATTAGTCATTGGCTGGCACTGTCTGTATAGTATTAGGTTCCTGGAGCAATAAAGGAATTGTGTTGATCACTCACAATGGGTGATTTAGACATCTGCTAAGCCCCAGACCCAGGTAAGCCATTTCTCTCCAACATCTGTGATATTTTGCTCTAATTATTTCAAAACCACTCAGGAGATATGGGATGAAAATGAGGGCCTCCCAGGAGTCGAGGTCGTTAGGGAAAGTGTTTTTCGGTGTTTGGGTTTTTTTAATTAAAAATATTTGATTGCTCCGACAACAGGCACGGTACTGGTAGCTTGCTTTTCCTAAGAGGACTTCTTGGGGATAGACATTTTTGGTGAAGTGACTCTCTGAAGAGCTGGGGCAGCTGTATGAGACATGAGAATTTTCCTTTACTCACCTAGAGGACTGTGTCTAGTTTATCTGACTATGCCCAAAACGAAAGGGTTAGACTATTTTTAATAATAAAATTTTACTGGGGTGGGAATGTAAATGTAATCTCAACATGAGGGCTCTAGTAATGAGGCGAATATTTGGGAAAGAAAACAGTACTGAACTCATCAAAATTAATAACACTGGTCATATTATATAATGCTTTAGAGATGACAAAAACATTTCCCAAAATACTTTGACATACTTAAAGTGTTATCACAATTTTAATAATAACTGAGCCCAGTGAGTGGCACATAGTAAGTTCCTATTAAATACAAAGTTATTGTCTGATAATAGTTTCCAATTCCATAGGCTTTTAGGTTTTACAAAACACTTTTTTCACAAGTACATTGGGATCTGGGGAGAACAGTTACCAGTAGCCCAGCTTAATTAATGAAGAGGAAAATGGGTTCAGAAAAGTGAAGTGACTTGTCCAAGGTGAGTCCTGATCAGAGTTGAGATTCTCCTTACTTCTCACTCCCAGACCAGATCAGTTTCTGAAATGCTGCCCTGAATCTCTGTGAAGAGAAGGAAACCTAGACTGGATGGAAGATACAATAACATGTCTCAGAGTTATGGAGTTGATATCTTATATCTCTCATATAGATACAGAGACACATAGAGAGAAGTGAGAGAGGAGAAGATCATGATGATCATGAAGATACTTTGTTAGAGAGAGCCTTTGAGGCAATGTTTTATTCTATGGAAAAACATTTCATTTTTTGAAATGTAATCCGCAAACAATAAGCACAGTTGGATCTTGGATCTTTTACAACTTCTTGGTAGGTATGTAATGATAGAGATATAATCCAGAATGGGATACAAAAATGCCTTTTGTTTTACTTTATTTTTAAAAAATATCCTTACACTCCATCTTGGAATCAGAACAGTTGGGGCTAAGCAATTGGAATTAAGTGACTTGCCTGGACTCACACAGCTACAAAGGTGTCTAAAGATAAATTTGAACCCAGCATCTCTTGTCTGTAGTCCTGGCTCTGGCTCTCAATCTGCTGAGCTACCCAGCTGCCACCTCATCTCAGTTCTTGTTTAAGTTATCATAGTGGATGTTTTCTTTGTTGGAATGTTGAAGGCAATAATTATTATCTTGATTCTTTTTTGGGATAGTAATAATGACCAAGTTTTATTTTCACATATTTTTTCACATATCTTCTCCTTTTCCAGAAACCTTGAAATCC
Source organism: Monodelphis domestica (assembly GCF_027887165.1). Classification (NCBI taxonomy): domain Eukaryota; kingdom Metazoa; phylum Chordata; class Mammalia; order Didelphimorphia; family Didelphidae; genus Monodelphis; species Monodelphis domestica. The sequence continues at coordinate 686,187,537 of NC_077227.1, read as the reverse complement.
CATCTCTCCAGAGCCTCAAAACTGTGTCACTTCAGCATGGACTTCTGCTATGTAAACCTAATCTATTCCATCTTTTTCTCCCCTTTTTTAACTTCAGTGTCACTACCATCTCTTCAGTAAGTCCCTCCAGGATGTTATAGTAGAGATGTGGTGACTACAGTGTCCTTTAAGGGGGAAAAATGTTTGTTCCAAAAATCCCAATGGCACATCATAGCTTTCAAATACATGAAGACTGTGATCATGCACCAAGCCATCTCTCCCAAGGCTTCTCTTCTCCAGCCTTATCATCTCTAAGGTTTTCAAAGCATGCTTTTACTGCACAGTCTCAAGTCATCTCACTGTCCCTTTAAGCCTTTTCTTTCAATTGAAACCTACCTTTATTTTGAATTTCCTTATCATTACCAAACACTCACATTTGCAATTGTCATCTCCTTAATTTCATTCATTCCTTATGCCCAATCAGTTGCCAAAATTGGTCATTCTATCACCATGACAATTTTCCAAAATGTCTCCCTCTCAAACTCCCTCCACCTCCCCAAAAAATTCTGTGACTCTCTCTAATAGATACATTTGGAATACAGAAGAAAGTGAGTTTAAGATTAGAGAACATATATTGCTAAGGAATAAGTCAGTGGTCCTGATTTTAGAAAATATTTTTTCTCCCATTTGTGGGATACTAAAAAAAAAATCTCCCTTATATAAGATATAGGGATCTCCTTCTCTGAGTTCTTTATTAAGCTATGAATCTATGTCTAGTTTATCATTGTAGGATGTAGGATGGTCTAGAAGCACTCCTATAAAACCAGTGGGAAGATAGGGAGTGTAAAATTCAGGTGACGTTTCAGAGCTTACAAAGTCTTTCTCTGTACAAAACAAAGGAGAGGAAAGTAGCCAGTGTATTCTTCCCATTAAGGTAATTTTTCTTCAGGACTTTTAATAGGAAAAGGACTTGCTGCATCTTCTCCAGTGACTTCAGTGTATATACTAGTTTAATAGGGGAGAGGAGAAAGGCAACCAGGTCACACAGTACAAAAAGTGTTGAACCTCAAGCCAGAAAGACCTGATTTCCAGTCTTTTCAGATACTACCTGAAAGAGCCTGGGCAACTCACTTAATCCCTGTCTGTTTCAGTTATCCTATCTGTAAAACATGAATAATAACACTAACCTTCCAACTCAGTTGTGAGGATAAAATGAGATTTGTAAAGCACTTCACAAACCATAAAACACTATATCCATGTTAACTTTTATGATTACATGATATTGATAATTTACATACACCTCTAGGGGTGATTACAGATTTCCCCAACGTCTCCTAAATTGTCTTCCTGTGTCATATCCTAATTTTGAAGGACTTACAGCCCTTATTCTAAAGCAGAGGTGTCATGTACAGGGTCCATAGGCCACATGTGACCACAACAATTGCAAGTATGGCCCAAATCAGATTAAAATGTAATGAGAAGATATTTGTCAAATTAATAAAAGACTACAAAACACAAATAATATTACATTTTATAATTAGGTCAATATGTGAACCTCAGGGATGTTTATGTCCAGTTTCTTGGACCCTTTTTTCTCTTTGAGTTTGAAACCACTGATTTAAAGGCTATGAGTGAGATTGATTCATTGAAAAATTCATTACAATCAAACAATACTGGTATGTAAAAAAGAATAAGATAACAAAAACAATCCCCAATTTCCCATAAGGGAGACCATAAGGAAATAGAAAAGAGGGTATATTTTTCTTTTATCTTATGCTAAATGCCACAGAATTAGTTTGAAAAAATATCTATGGTTTCATGTTCATTGAGAATGTCAAAGAAATACTCAAGAATGATGTCTATGAGCTAAACATTTAACAAAATAGAAGAGTCATTCCAAATGAGTTACCAAGAAGTAAATAAAAGTCAAACATAATCCCAGTAGAAAATTTCAGTTTCCATTAACATTATTATCAACTCAGAATTAAGCAGCCTCATGATCAAAATGCTAAAAGATGATTTGGAAGCCTGGACATCAATGTGATTAGAATGGTAATTGTTTTTCTAGTGTTCTTGGATGAACTGCATAGCTTTTATTTTAATTAATTAAAACACAATGAAAATCAAACATTTTAAATCCATCTAAACCATTCCTCTAATCTCTATCATAAAAGAATTAGTGCCAAAAGAATTCTAAAATCAGTTGTAAAGTCATTTATAACCTTTATATATTTCCTATTCAACTGATTAAATTACATGTCTGAGTAACTCTTAATTATATTTTGCCAAATTATTTTGAAAGCTTTCTATCTTAAGGTCTGTTAGTAAACAAATGAATGTGAAAAAATTGAATATGCTGAATACAATTTATATAATGTAAAAGCTTAATCATTGTCATACCCATCCATAAGCTAATAAAGTCAACTAAATCCAGAAAGCGATATTTCAGAAAAATGTGTTTTTCCCACTAGATTTATTGTAGACTTTTCCTTGAAATTTATGCTCCTTACAGATTATCTTCTATTAACTGTTGAGCTTGAACCTTGAAAGGAGTTTCAAGTTTCAGATAAGTAACACACATCACTGAATATTACGTCTGCCACCTGGTAATGGATAGCATAAATACTGAACATTTATTCAGTGGAGAAGGCAAAAGCTTCTAAAGCCAATTCCCAATTATTCAGGGTAATGGGGGAAAACCTTAAAGTGGTTCCCCATAAACATAGATAATCGACAGGATATGTAAATTTCTTACAGCCTCATGGCATTTATTAACATTTGAACTGCCATTCTGACTGTCTCCATAAGGGTAAGGATGAACAAGTCCATAACCACTCTACAGTGTTGTGATAGACAGAAACAACTCTTCCTACCACTGTACAAATAGTTGAAGAGTGAAGCGGGTGGGATATTTAATTCATTCAAAATGGGGATAAGTTTAATATGATATAAGCAGTACAGAACAAATCCAGGATCTGTTATTTGTTTCCTGTGAAATCTTGGTCATCAGCTAAACATTAGAGGCACCACTGTACTTTACTGTAAAAACGAAACAATTCAACTGGATAATTTTTCTGACCCACTCCTTTCTATAATTCCAATTTATTTATATGATTCTTCTCTTCCACATGAAGTCCAGTTTACAGAATTATTAATTCTTCTTAATTCACAATGTTTTGCTCACCATCTCTGTGACTTGTCCCTGACTTTTTTCCAATTCTATATCTTATAAACCCCTCAAAACATTTGACTATTTAGGAAATATCCAATTAGTACTTTCCCCCCAAATAATGGATTGTTCTGCTGTATTCAATTAAATGATAATTTATTAAATACCTACAATGAGGTACTGTCACCAACACTTGGGATATAGTAAGGATAAATGTCAGTTTTCCCACCCTCAAAAAGTTAATTTCCAGTTTGGAATAGGAAGTAACACTAGCATAAAATATATAATTCTAGAAAGAGTAAGAAAAAGGAATATCCAAGAGGACTGAGAAATAGAGAAGTATTTATGAAAGTTATTTCTGAGCTGAACTTGGAAAAAGAGAAGTATACTGGAAATTTCTGAGGACACAATGGATAATATGTTGGGTCTGGAGTTAGAAAGATCTGAGTTCAAATCAAGTCTATGATACATACTTACTAGCAGTGTGACAATGGACAATTTAACTTACTTCATCTGTCCTCACTTTCCTCAGCTATAAAATGGGGATGGTAATAATAGTATCTACTTTGAACAGTTCTTGTAAGGATAAAATAAGATAATGTTGGTTTAAAAAAAACCAGAATTGTGCCTGGCACATGAAAACTTGTCCCCTTCCTCTAACTTTCCCTATTAAGAGGAAAAGATGAGAGTTAATGAGAGAGAAATGTGAGAGAAATGTATTCTGTACAAGAGAGAGAGTCTGAAAAATTGCCCTGAAGCAACAGAGGATGCTTCAAAAATAATAAATACTGAGCATAGAATATGTGGAAATGGAATCAAATAGGATTCAAAATCAAACAGGATAAGTGTCCTGGATTTCCTTTGGGAATTTGCAAAGGTTTTTTAATGATCCCAAACAACCCTATAAAACAAAAGGCCCATATTTTTAACACTTACATTTGACTAGTAATTATATTGAAATTAGTTATAGAAAAATTCAATCTCTGAAAATTTGAAAATAATAAAAATAGATAACTGATTAGAATAATTGCAATATTTTATAATAATTATAATAATAAAATAATTGATTTAAACTCAGGAAGATGAATCTTTCTGACTTCAGGCCAAGAACTTTATCCAATGTGCCACATAGCTGCCAAATAGATATCCTCTCTATGATCATAACTTCTATCATCCATTTCTTCATAAAACTCAACTCTCCTAAAGCCATAATTTGCCCACATTAAGACCTCTAATCTCACCACTACTTACTAATTTCTAGGTCATTACAACTACTCTAGTTCTCTCCCTTCCTTTTCTAATCTTTACCCTAATAATTAGCCATTTCAGCTGTACAATATCTTCTATAATAGATTCTCTTCTCACCTTACCCAATTTTCAGATCATGGACTTCAATTGCTCTTTTCTGCATCTTCTGTGACTAGTTATAAGCTATTGAATGGAACTGAAGGAAGTTCATACATCAGTATGTACATATATGTACATCAGTACATAATAAATCAAGGCTACCCAAATACAATTGGTCCTCATCTGCATCACAGTAATTCTTTTATACTACCCAATTTTTTCCCTATCTTGCTTCAACAATAATAATAATAATTTTTAAACTTTCCTTTCCTTCTTCAAACCTTACATACTTTCTTTTCATCTTTCTTGTATAAGTTGAGAAACTTGCTTTCTAATTTAATGAGGAAAATGAAAATTATTTGACATAATCTTGCTCATTTCCTCTTTTCTTTAGTTGAAAACCTCTTTAGATCATATAATATATTTTCTCTGTTCTTCCAAATTCTTGGTTATATGCCCTAAATTCTCCTTGAATTTTCTCTTGAATCATCTCCTTGAATATTCTCTATGAAATTTCAGCTTTAATTATCCTCCCATTTCACTCTCTAATCCTCATCTCTATCTACTGATTGTTTTCTTGTTGCCTTGAAATTAGAAATGGACATGTCTTCTCTATCCTGAAAATCCCTATATGACTCTACAACTCCCCGCCAACTAATTTTACATTGTTCTTCCCTGCCTTAGAAAAATTTCTAGAAGAACATTATTTACAGTGATTACCTTCATTTCCTCCTCTCTCACTCACTCAAACCTTTTGCAATATTGTTTGTGACCCCATCACTCAACTGAAACAGCTCTCTCTGAAGTTGCAAATGATCTCTTAATTGCCACATCTGTTGGTCTTTTATCAGTCTCCATTCTTCTTAGCCTAGCTGCTGTATTGAACACTGTTGATCACCCTCACTTCCTGGAAAGTATAGATTTTTGCCTCTCTAGACTTTCATAACAATACACCTTCCTGATTCTCCTACTACCTGTTATCTGCTCTTTCTCTCTCTCTCTCCTATGCTAGTTCATCATCAAGCTTATGCGACCCAATTTTGGATATTCTCTAAAGCTCAGCTGACCTCTCTTTCTCTCCTCTCTCTTTCTTTCCCTCATTCCCTCCCTCCATCTTGCCTCACTCTCTCTGTTTCTCCATTTCTGTCTCTATCTCTTATTACATAGGTTCAATTTTCATCTCTATACCAGTGACAACAAATTTCTATATTCAACCTATCTATCCCCTAAGCTTCAATTTCATATCCTTATTTGTCCATTAGACATTTCAAACTGGATATCTTAGAGATCTCTAAACCTCAACATATCAAAGAAACACCTAATCATTTTCTTGCCAACACCTGTTCCCCCTTCAAAATTTCCACCAAATTAGGGAAAATTTCTGTCCAAGCATCACTAGGTCTTCCAATCTCCTAGGTTTGGGGAACCTTTGTATTATAAAGGACTCTTCATCCCCCTGCATTCCACCCATCTAATCAGTTGCCCAGTCTTACCATTTCTAACTCCATGACCTACAATGTCACATAAAATCCTTTCATTTTACTCATAAATCTAGTATCTTAGTTCAAGAACTCAGTACCCCTTACTTATATTATTGCCCTCCTCAATGATGTCCATTCTTTTTGTCCGTCTTCAATTCATCCTCCAAAATACTGCCAATTTTTACTCCTAAATTAAGATATTATCATTCTCCTACTTAAAGATTGCCAGTGATCTCCTATTGCTGAAAAAGTATAAATTCCTTTGTTTAGCTTTCAAATTCTCAATAATTCGCAGGGACAAGCTATCTTTCCATCATCAATTATATATTTTCCTACAACACTCCATAATCAAGGCAACTGTTTGCCTTGCCCATTATCACACTGCATGCAGTATTGTACTAGATATGCTATCTATTGTAATAAGAGACAAAGAAATTAAAAGCATTAGAAAGGCAATTAAGAAAAATCACTCTTTGCAGGTGATATAATGACAAACTTAGAAAAGCTTAGAGATTTAAGCAAAAAAAAAACCTGATAAAATAAATAACAACTTTAACAAAGTTACAGGACATAAAATAAACCAATAGAAATCGTGAGCAATTCTCTGTACTACTAATAAAGCCCAATAACCAGAGAAAGAAAGGGAAATCCCATTTAAAATAAATATAAATACCATGAAATGTCTGGAACTCTACCTGCTAAGATAAACTTAAGAAGTATATAATCACAAGCCCAAAATATTTTTCAACAAGATGAAATGAGATCTAAACAACTGGAAAGAATTAATTGTTCATAGGTAGGGTGAGCCAATATAATAAAAATTACTTCTTAAATTAACTTACTTATTCAGAGTCATATCAATCAAATTACCCAAAATTACTTTATAAAGCTAGAAAATATTGTAACCAAATTATTAACAAAAAAGACCTAGAATGTCAAGGAATTATGAAAGAAATATAATGTACTAGATCACAACCTATATTCTAAAGCATGAATCATCAAAACAATCTGATATAATCTAAGAAATAGAGTGGAGGACTAATGGAATAGACTGGGTACTCAACACACAATAGTAAATTATTATAATGACTTAATGTTTGATAAACACAAAGAGTCAAGATTTTAGAAGAATTCACTATTTGAGAAAAACTGCTGGGAAAACTAGAAAACCATATGGCAAAATTTATGCATAGACCCACACTTCACACCATATACAAAATTGAAGTCAAAATGGATACATGGTTTAGAAAAAAAAAAAGGTCAACTGCATTGTTTATACCCCAAAGAGATCATAAGGAAAAAGACTTGTGCAAAAATATTTATAGTTATACTCTTTGTGGTGGCAAAAAAAATGGAAAATGAGGGGATGCCCTTCAATTGGGGAATGGCTGAACAAATTATGGTATATCTTGGTGATAGAATACTATTGTGCTCAAAGGAATAATAAAGTGGAGGAATTCCATAGGGACTGGAACAACCTCCAGGAAGTGATGTAGAGTGAAAGTAACAGAACCAGGAGAACATTATACACAAAGATAGATACACTGTGTTATAACAGAATGTAATGGACTTCTCTACTAGTAGCAATGCAATGATCTAGGACAATTCTGAGGGACTTATGAGAAAAAACACTATCCTCATTCAGAGAAAGAACTGTGGGAGTAGAAAAAAAACTTCTTGATCACATGGGTCAGTAGGGATATGATTGGGGATGTAGACTCAAAACGATCACCCTGGTGCAATTACCAATAATAAGGAAACAGGTCTTGCTCTATGATACATGTAAAACCCTGTGGAATTGTGCATTGGCTACAGGAGTGGGGGGAAATGAGGTGAGGGAAAGAACATGAATCATGTAGCCATGGAAAAAACATTCTAGATTAATTAATTAAAATTCTCAATTAAAAATAATAAAACAAAACAAAAAATCAAAGGTGATTCCATAACTATTATGTGTGCACAAAATAGTTTAATTGTCAGATCTATGGACAAGGGAATAATTTAGGTCAAAATAAAACACAGAGTACATTATGAGATGTAAAACAGATAACTTACTATATTAAATTAAAATGTTTCTGCTTAAGCAAAAGCAGTAAAACTAATATTAAAAGGCAAACAACAAACTGGAAAAAATCTTTACAAGTCTCTCTTACATAGGCTTTATTTTTCAAATATATAGAAAACCAAATAAAATCTGTAAGAATACAAATTATTTCCCAGTTGAAAATGGCAAAAGGATATGAATAAGCAATTCTCAGATGAATAAATTAATACTATCTTTAGTCATGAAAAATGCTCTGAGTCTCTATTGATTAGAGAAAAGCAAACTAAAAAATAAAACAAAACTCTGAGGTACCACCTCATATTAGACTAGCTAGCATGACAAAAAAGGAAAACTATAAATGATGGAGATGTGAAAATTGGAACCATAATACACTGTTGATGGAGCTGTGAATTAATGCAGTTGTTCTAGAGAGAAACCTGAAGTCATGCCAAAATGGTCAGAAAACTACTTATACCTTTTCATTCAAAAATATCATTATTAGGTCTGTCTCTCAAAGAAATTAAAGAAAGGGGAAAAGAACCTACTTGTAAAAAATATTTATATCAGTTTTTTTGGGGGTATCGAGGAACTGACAAACTAAAGGGATGTCCATCAATTGGGAAATGACTGAGAAGTTGTGGTTTATGCTGGTAATGGAATATTACTGTGCCATAAGAAATGACAAAGATTATCACACACACAAAGAAAAAAACAGAAAGACATGTGAAGTGATATAAAAATAACATAAGCAGAACAAGAATGTTGTATACAACATATAACAACAATAACATAACATGGTGAACTATGAATGGTAGCTATTATCAACAAGACAAAAAATCCAGAATAACTCCAAAGGACTCATGACAAAAAAAAAAGCTATCCAGAGTGTGAATGTACATTGAAATATATCTTTCTTTATTTGCTCCATGAATTTTCTCTAATATAAGCAATATGTCTTTTTTCACATGACAAACATAAAAATGTGTATTATATGATAATATGTGTACAACCTATGTCATATTATTTGCTTTCTTGGGGAGAGAAGAAAGATAGAAGGATGAGATAGAATATGCATTGCAAAATGTCAGGAAATAAATATTTAAAATTGTATTGACAGGTAAAATGGAAAAAAATAAATTATTATAATAAATACATATGTATATTTAATTGAGTTTACTGAGCCTGATTTGTTAACAAATCCAAATAAAAATTGCACTCAATTAAGCTGTCCAAAACTCATTGGCTTTCTATAATCAACCTCCCCAGCTACTTAGATCTATAAACCCACCAACTATTATAATATAGAAATAACTTGACTTCCACATTTGATAGAATTACTGCCTAGTTAACAGTTAGACAGAGATTTAGACCCTAGTGATCTCCAGATAATCAGTCCCAGAAAAACACTTCCTGTAAGTACAAACTGAGGTCAGCCAGTTATAAACATTCATCAGGAGACAAGCTTTACCATTTTGTACTCTCCTTCAGACCTTATTTTGGACTATTGTTTAACATGGTAGAGCAGGGGGAAGAGGGGAAAGGGAGATATCTTGAACCAGACTCTTAAAACTTGCCATTGTGTTTTGCATGACATGAACAATATTTTTTTTTAAAAAGAGACTTGCCATTGCCCCAAAGATGTCTTTAAAAATGTTATTTCAAAAGCTTATGTTTCAGCTTTTAAAAAGTCATTAATGGTACCTGATATAGAGGCCAACTCATTTGGCTCATTTTGACATCTAGATAAAATATCTTAAAATTCCACCTTTTCCCTTATGGTTTAATATTGGTTTTTCAATCTTTCATGCAGCATCTTTGTCCTTTTACAAATTAGATTCCTCACTTTCTTTTCATAGAGTTCCTGTTGGGCAAATATAATCTTTTCAATAGGAGATAAACATTTCACAATTCTTTGTAATAATGCCACCCTCATTTCCACATTTTCAAAGCGAGTTAGACAGTGCCAGTTTATTAACCAAGCAATTTATCAATATTTATTCATTATGCCAATGGAAGCCTACTTGTCATAAATAATTATAGAGGTAATAAATAGTCTTATTAATAAAAACTGATGACAAGAGCACAATGATTTCCTTGATAAAGACTGATGACAGATTTTCGTATCTGACACGACGCTCAGAACACTGCGCAGATTGAATCTAAGGCCTCCTGCATGGATAATAAATTGTTATTTCAGAGAATAAAATGATTGATACATTTGCTTGCTGGGGAGAAAGCACCTGGGAAAAGACTCTGCTCCCTAACTTATTTAAACAGACTATGGTGAAATTTTCTTTCCTTGTGACAAATTTAACTTTCCAAGAAAGTGACAGCTCTTTGGCGGAGAGAGTCAGAGAAAAGCCTTCCACAGGGCTTGACTTACAGATTCCCTGAAAAGTCAAATTCATTTGGAAAATCCCTGGTAGGCACCCATGCCTCTGGGTGCCCTCCATGGGAAGCACCTGTAGGAGTGGTGATAGCATGGCAGAAGGATGATGGGAAGGCATGACATGTGATAGCACAGACCAGCAAAGCCAGGAGACAAATGAAGTCTGTCAGATGCCTTTGGAAACATTGCCACTGTTTCTATCACTGCTTGGCTGAACTGCCCTGTTGCACAAGCTCCTTGTATTTTGCTATTGGTTTGATCTTACCTCTCATGACAAACCAACCCTAGGGACCATCCATCTTTTGACAACCTGGAAAATAGCTGTATTCAGGATGGGGGGTGGGTGGGATCAGAGGCTTTCAAACAGAATAGAAAATGCTAGTTGTATGCATTAGCCAATGTTTTATTCAACACTTCTATTATGACAAATTAAAATCTAAATGACAAATATTATGAAAATCCCCTCAAAGGGAATACCTAAGGTTTGAAAAAAACATTCTATGCAATTCCTTCAATAGAATTGTTATTCTTTGACCTTGCCTTTTATGGAATCAATGTGTGATTGCATAGGTCACCAAATAATAGATGAGATAAGTAAAAGTCACTAAATGGCCATATTTTTCAACTTTTCTCAAAAAATTTTGAGATAAAAATTCAAATATGAATTGCAAATTTCAGCTTAGGAGCATAGATCAATTTTAAAGTTATCAGGAGCTTAGAGAATATGAAGAACTACCTTTCATTTCTAACTCTCTTGAACTTCTTAAATATTTGCCAATCATTAGCTATGTAATCAAATTAGCATTCTATGTAAAAAGAAATTTTTTCATTTGTTTAAATCATTGAAATATAAATTGGAGACATTATATTGTATCATCTAGTCTATGGCCCTTTTGTTCATCTTTTCTTCTTTTTTTAATTGAAGACAATCTTGCTTTATTGTACTGTAGTTGGCAAAGAAAATATAAAGGAATAGAACATTTCACAACTTCATCACTTTAAATGTCCTATTAAAATGAACCCAATGCCTCACTAAAGACAAATGGACATTTATAATTCCCATTATTTTTTCCTTGCACATTATAAAAAGTCTCCATTACAAATCTCTTAGCAACAATTAATTGCACACACACACACACACACACACAGAGGAAAGATAGGAAGAGACAGGGAGAGAAAGAGGGAGAGAGAAATGGAGACAGTAAAGAGAGAAATCTTTCAAAGACCTGTGATTTCATTGGTTTGGGTAATTTTTATGTTGGTACACATGACAATTCCTCTAAAACTTACTATATGATCTTTAGAGGTTGCTGCAGGTGAAAGAAGAAAATCCTGCAGTCAGCTTGGTAATGAACCATCTGTACTTAGCTAGGCAACTCTTCTCATGATAGAAATGGTCCATTATTAGGTCTGAAAAGTGTGTGTGTGTGTGTGTGTGTGTGAGAGAGAGAGAGAGAGAGAGAGAGAGAGAGAGAGAGAGAGAAAGAGAGAGAGAGAGAAATGTCTATGGTAAACATAGGAGTTAGGAAAGGGAATGGAAATGACTTCAACCTGTGTTTTGTCTCTGTAAGGAACTCCAAGAATAGAAATTCCCTTTTCTAATGCAAACTGACAACCTGTCTTTAATTTATGAACCTGGAGAGTTCTAGAGGACACTGAGGATTGAGGGACTTGCCCAGGTCATGAGTCACAGCAATGAGTCAGAGGCATCACTGGAAGTCAGATTTTTCTGTCTTCGAGACTTATTTTTTTGCTAAAAATACTGATCTGAACACAAGCATCATATGGTTTCATACATATTATGTGTATTCATAAATTCATTTAAATGTTTTAATATATGAATAATTATTGCTTTTTACAAACTAAAAAATAATTGGACCTTAAAATTGCAATACTTTTGTAATGAATGTCCAAATTCTCTTGATTAAGTAGGCAATCTGAGATGTGACAAATAGTCATTCAACCTTCTCTATAAAAGGCCCACATTGAAAAGGCTAATCACAATTAATATGGAGAGCAAAGTCAGATTTATAAAAAGACAAAGCATTTCCCCATTGCCAAGTGGTCAAAGGACATAATCAGATAATTTTCAGATGAGGAAATTAAAATATATTTATTGACATGAAAAAAATGTTCCAAATCAATATTAATTATAAAAATGTAAATTAAAACAACTCTGAGGTATTACCTAACAAATATCAAACTGTCTCTAATATCATTTTAGAAAAAAGGAAAATGATAAATATTGCAGGGAATGTGGAAAAAAATGGGACACATACATTGATGGAGTTGTGAACTGATACAACCATTGTGGAGAGCAATTTGTAACCATGGGTCAAAGGGCCCTCAATATGTGGATACCATTTGACTCAACAATATGACTACTAGGTCACTATTTCAAAGATATCAAACATAGGGGAAAAGAACCTACTTGTACAAAAATATTTAGAGTAGCTCATTTTGTGGTGTCAAAGAAGTGAAAACTGAAGGGATTCAACTTATCAAGTATGTTATGACTAAATAAGTTGTAGTATGTGCTTCTAATGAAATACAATTGTGCCATAAGAAATGACAAACAAAATGATCATAAAACAAACCTGGAAAGACTAATAAGAAGTGAAACAAAGTGAAGTGAGCAGAACCAGGGAAGCATCATTCACAGTAACAGCAACAAAGTACAATGTGAATGACTTAACCATTATCAGTAATGAGAAGATCCAGGACAACTCCAAGAAACTCATGACAAAAAATGTTACCCACCTCCATAGAAGGAACTGATGGAATCTGATTGCAGATTGAAGCAGACAATTCTTCATTTAATTTCCTCCCTGAATTTTTCTCTAATCTAAGTGATATGTGTCTTTTTTCACAACATGATGAACATGGAAATATGTATTACATGAAAACACATGCAAAACCTATATCATATTACTTGCCATCTTGGGAAGGGAAAGGGGTGAAAGGAAAGGAGAAAAGATAGTTTACAAAATTTCAGATAAACAATTACTAACAATTTTATCAACTTGTAAAAATATTTAAATTTATTTTAATCCACTCTTGAATAGCCCCAACTTATAGAAGTTTTCTTTGTTTACTTTTTGTCTGTTTATTTAGTTTTTTATATCTCTTCTGTAATTGTCTCCCATGACTTCTTATTTTGATGTCTGAGGTGATACATATCTATAGTGAAGTAGAAAGTAGAAATCCCAGTTCTAAGACCAGGTCAGGCAAAATATAGTCTGGCTTTTAACACTGGGCAGGTTACTGAAAACATTGGGCCTTTGTTTCCTCAAATGTAAAATGGAGATAATAGCACCTAGAGTGCAGCATAGTTGTGAGGATCATATAAGAAATTATTTGTTCATTACTTTGTCCAGTGGCTGATACATAATTGTTATCCAACCCTGTTTGATCCCATTTGGGGTGATTGTGGCAAAGATGCTGATTGGTTTGCCATTTCCTTCTCCAGCTCAGCTTATAGATAAAGAAACTGAGGCAGAAAAGGTGAAGTAACTTTGCCCAGAGTCACATAGCTGTAAACACCTGAGGCTAAATTTGCATGAAAGAAGAGGAGTCTTCTTGACCCCACACTTGGCACTCTAATCACTACACCACCTGGTTGCCTGACACCTAGTAAGCTCTTAACAAACATTTGTTTCCTTCCCCACTATTTCTTCATGTAGAAGTGAGAAATTTAACCCATAATTGTCCTTTAATCATTATCCTTTAATATTAAGATTTAGAGCTAAAACCAATACAACTCCTTTTTTACAGGGGATGAAACTGAAAAACAGAGTTGAAAGGTTTTATCCATGGTCACTCAGCTAATATGTAGCAGATCGAGGATTCAAATTGAGTTCCTTTGACTCCAAACAGTGCTTTCACCACCAAGCTACACACAGCCCTGTAATTCTATTCTTTCCTTCATCTAAACATATTAATTTCCTTAAAGCAACCCTTCTATGAAAATCCTTTCACCAGACTGGGCTCTTTTCTCTTCCCATGTTCCAGCTTATTTCCTGTAGGTCTCAATTTTTATAACTTGGATTCTGAGCAGCAACTGCATTATCATAACTAAGAGATGGTAGTATTTTTTTTCTTTTTTCTACATTACATGGTTCAATTCCCCAAGATACATAATATATGATGTACAGATTTTGACAGTTATTCAATTAGATTCAGTTAACATTTATTGAGGACCCACAGGATGTGTGGCATTCTAAAATGTGTTTTAAAAAAAAAGGATACAGAGTTAAAGAAAACTGTTCCTAATATTAAGAAGTTTATAGCCTTATTAATACAAGGTAAATATAAAGCAAATAGGAAATCAATGGAACTTAGAAGAAAACAGATAGAATAACTTTTATGTAGTCCTAAAAGGTTGTCAAAGCTCTTTCTTACTATCAATCATTTAAGACAGGTAGTCAACAAGCACTCAGTCTGCATCTGCCATATACCAGATATTGTGCCAAACAGTGGTTGGAACAAGTTTTACTCTTTTATTTTACAGATGAGTAAGTTGAGGCTCTAAGCCAGGAAAGCGAATTATCCAAAAGGAGGCAGTTAATACTGATGACAAATTGAAGACAAGTTTTCTAATAGAAGTCATTTCTTTTCACTGACTCACCCTTCCTCCCTGTTTTTAGTAGTGAGTTTTAGCTGTTGATATTATTGCTGTCTTGTGTGAAGATGGTTGAGATGCCTAAAGAAGTAACCGTCAAAAACACATGATAGTTCATGATGTGAGATGAGAGAGATGGATAAATGAATAGAGAGATGAGATACATAGATAGATGATTAATACATACAGATTGTAAGAGCAGGATGAATGGGAGAGGATGGAATGTTCAAAAGGAGTTGTGATTGACAGAAGTGGACCATTAGAGTCGGGAGCAAAGGAGCATGGGAAGGAATGAAGGGGACCTGGGAGAGACCCTAGGAAAAAGGCAGGTGTTGAGGGTCTTTGAGGAGGGACCCTGCTCAAAGGTCATTGAGTCAGAAGCCCCTCAGGTCTGGTGGTACCTGAATCCCTTTTCTGATATTGATAATGTCAGGCAATGATTTGCTGGGAAGCTCCACAGCTGATTCTTAGGTTGATCAAAGGAGCCTGGGAAAGAATGAATGGGACCTAGGAAAGATACCAGGAACAGGAGGAGCTTTTGGACCTGAGATCTCAGGGTGAGGAGAGGTGTCTTGCCTTACTATAGATCATCCAAGAGCCAGCCCAGAGATCAACCTGAGAATCAGCTGTGGAGCTTCTCAGCAAAAGACTAGTTGCCTGACATCTTCATCAATATCAGAAAAGAGATTCAGGTCCCACAAGACCTGAGGGGCTTCTGACTCAACAGCCTTTCCTCCTCAAAGACCCTCAACACCTGCCTTTTTCCTAGGATCTCTCCCAGGTCCCCTTCATACTTTCACAGGCTCCTTTGCTCAGGACTCCAATGGCCCACTTCTGTCAATCAAAACTTCCTCTGAACATTCCAACTCCTCTTCCATTCATCCTACCCTTACAATTCCTAGTTTTCATTTCACTAGACCTTTATAAGTGTATGTTGTTGTTACTGTTCATTCATTTTGTGGTCTTGTCCATATTGTTTTGAAACTATTTGTTTTTTGTTTTTTGTTTTGGCATACCAGGATGATTTGTTATTTCCTTCCCTAATTCATTTTACAGATGAGGAAACAGAGCCAAATAGGGTTAAATGACTTGCCCATGATCACATGGTTAGTAAGAATCCATGGTCAGATTTGAACTCTGATCTTAACAATCAAAATCAAAATCAAAAAATCAAACCAGTGCAGAATCTACTATACTGCCTATCTGCTCTGATATAAATATACATTTAAACCTATAGACATATATGATATTATAATCTTTTTATTGATTACCTATATCAGCATGCATTTGCACATGCATACACATATATCTATGCATATATTAATCTATACATAGACATATATGTGATGTGACTATATACAAACGATGCCAGTGGCATAAATATTGCCAATCTATGGAAGTTGAAGAGAAAATCAAGTAAAAGAATATATAGAAAAAAAGGTGAAGAGAACTTGGGAACATGGACAACATCCATAGTCAGTAGATATTTTGCTGATAAGTATGAAGAGAAAGTAGAAGAGAATGGGAACGTGATTAGAGAGTGAGAAGGTGAAGCAAGAGAAATCCAAATAAGTAAAGCCTAGGAAGGAGTTATTCAGGGAAAGAAAGTAATCAATAAAATCAGAATCTATAGAACAGTCAAAATGGATTGATGATAATGGAGAAAAGGCCATTTAATTAAGAGCTTGCTAGTGAAGATAGAGAGAAATTTCATTTGACTTATGAGGTCAGAAGTTAGATTGCTGAAGGTTGGGAAGACAGTGAAAAAAATGAGGACGTAGCGTATATTAAGCTTTTTAAAGTAGTATAACTGAGGAAGGGAAAAGAGATATAAAAGAAGTGCTGGGTATTGTAGGATGTAAAGTTTCTTATTATTTTGACAAGGATAGAAGAGGCATGAGCATGTTTGTCATCTGAATGGAAGGAACCATTTGAGAAAGAAAAATTAAGGGTTCAAAAGAGAGTAGAAATGATGGTGGAACCAATCTACTAGACATGATGTGAGGGGATAGGATGAAGCATTCATTTTAATACTTGTGTCTTGATGGGTAGTAAGACTACTGCACAATCAGAGATTGGAGTTAGTGGGTGATAAACTTTTAATTAAGTTTGAAATGAGGTGTTCAATTGACATGAAAGTAGTGTTTAGTGTTGGAGACTTAGGGAGAAAAGAGAAGGTTTAGGATGACCACTGTGGTAAAGGAGATTGTGAATCAAAAATGCAGGAGCAGTGGGACTTACAAGCAGAAATGAGTGCATAATTGACATAAATTAAAATTAATTTGACATCACCCAATGAATATAGTTTTATAACTTTATCTAATTCTATTCCCTAGTACTTCAATGAATAATCAAAAGTTTGGATTTGTTGAGGAGAAAAATTTTAGGGATTTTAAAGTAGAGGATAGTATAATGTTGAAATGATTCTTTGTTGATCATAAAGATAGTAGAGTTGTTTTTACCCAAACCAGATGTGATGGCCTAGAATTATATGAATGGGTGAACTGATTAAAGTTCTTGGTCAATCACTCAAAAATTTAAATACTTAACTATATGCTAAGTGCTAGAGGAAAAATATATAATACAATCCTTGCTTTCTATAAATTTACAGTTTAATGGAAGTTTTCATGGTGAGGACACAGGGTAGTTTGAGGGAAAGCAGCATAGGAAGAGATGAAAAGATAAAACATTATGATCAGATAAGGGAAATTCTAAGTGCTTGAAAATGGAAGTGGAACAATAGCGTGTGATAGTAAAATCAAGACTATGACTATCCCCATGTATAACTGAGTTACGGTGAAGAGGTAGGCAAGGAGAGTTGATTAAATTGAGGAAACTGAAAATTAGGGTATTTGAGGGAACAATAACTTTGTATATTGAATTCTCCTAGCATGAAGGCAGGAGTGGAGGCAAAATGCAAGATCAGGAATAACATACCAAACTCAATGAGAAAGGGGGCATAATATCCCCAGGGAGCTAGATAACCACTACCAGAATCTAAAATTGATAATGATTTTGAATTGCATCAACCTTCAGAGGAAGGGAGGTTTCTGAGAAATAGCAATAGAGGAAAGTCTTTGAGTGGCAATGGAAGGCAAGGATCAAATTATTCTTACTCTCCACCACAAGGACCACAAAGTGAGGAGGAACGTGTAAAAGGGCATTTAGTTCTGGAAATGGTGGCCAGGGACTCAGTGACATCAGGGAAGAGTCAGATCAGAAGTGTCAGAACCTGGAAGGATCAAGAGAGGAAGTGGTTTAAAATGGGATGAAGTATGTTAATTATGGAACAGAACCCAGAGGTCCTAATGGAATGTGAACAATCTTCAATGAAATATTGAGAGTGATGGAATTGAGTTGGATTCAAGTGATAGAACAGAAAGTCTGGATAGGAGAGTAGAATTTATTCCTTAGGAATTTATAGTTTAGACTCACAGCAATGGAGTAAAAGGAAATGGGAGTATGCACACCATTGGGAGTTTAGTACCAGCTAAGTTAGAGTAGGGTCAATATATGATAATTAGAAGGTTCAAGGTCAACTCCTGAGATTTTAATATATCCCTCAGCTATCTATCTGACGTCCCAGGTTACTCCATCTGCTGTCTCTGTGTTTTGTATTGGATGGAACATATACGTTCCTCAACTATAATTCATATCTCCAACTTTTAGAAACTTTGGATTCTTTTCAGGATCAACTCAAGTTGAACTCTTTCTACCCAGTCTTTTCATATCCTACTCCCATTCCCAACTACTAGAGGCCACCAGTGGTATAATTTTATTCACTTAGTATATATACTGTACATGCATCTATAAATCTATCTCTGTATCTTGCATTTCTGCATCATCTATATGTATATCTATAATTTCTACATTTATCTGTCTTTCATATATGATCCATCTATTCATCTATCATATCTCTCTCTCTTTGATTAGCTATCATCTGTCTGTCTTCCATCTATCCATCTATCCATGTCTCTATAATTGTATATCATATATCTATCATTTATCAGCATATATCAGTGTCTATAACTGTATATCATAAATCTATCATGTATCTGCATGTATATGTTGTTTCTTTCATTTGACCTTGGCAAAAATGAAGATTTTGCTTTTTTCCCTTTCTCTCATGCTTATCAGTATTTTAGGACAAGGCAGAAGCTTAGTAAATGTTTCTTAATTGGTTCTCAAATATCCCAGTTTAGTTCATTTTTCCTCCTCACAATTTTCCAGAGCACTCTGCCTTTATTTTCCCCTGGATCTATCTGCCAACATCATCAAATCAAGTCTTATAATATGCCAATCTGTGTAAAGAACTGAGGCCAATGACTACTTAAAGTTTTCTTTTTAAACATAGTAATAATAGACAATGACTCATAAGTTAGCAAAAAGTAGGTAAAATAGGAAAACATACTGGACTGAAGTGAATCCTTGCTCTGGAATTACCACATGGTAATGGAGGTCATACTTCACATCACCTGTCTTAGGCACAATTTGTGTTACTTGATCTAGGAATGAATAATCCTAGTTACTACTTTTTCCTATTTGCCTAATAGCTGTCATTTATATAAGTTAAAATGAATTAAATACAAATGTGTGCTCTGTTAGTGTGTTTAATCTCGCTTTTTCTTATTGGTGTCTCAAAGACATGGTGGGGGTGGAGGGGGGAGAAAGAAAAACTTGGCTTAACTTCTATGTGCAATTCAAGAACAATAAACTAGAATGTTATCAGACTTTCGTGAAATTTAATTATCAGTCTGATCTAGGTCAGACTCTATTCTGACTTTTGAATTTAAAGAAGGAAATGACCTTGATATATGGGTATCACCAATCCTCCCCCCAAGTCATAGACTACTAAGTCACGGTATGTTAGAGCTAGAAGAATAAGAAACTCTAGTAAAACTCCCACATTTCATAGATGAGGAAACTGAGATCTATAGAGAGAAAATGATTTGCCCCTGGTCACATATCTAATAAGTGGCAGAGCTGAAAGTCTCCTTTGTGCCACCCCCCTGTACCCTCTCTCCAATCTTACATACTCTCATGAAAAGCACTTGAATATGTGCCTCCTAATGTATAAGAAAAGGACAAATGAGTGGTCAGTCTGGCTTCTACCCTTTCTGAATTCATCTGAAAAAAAGAGAACCCTTTTACTGCATTTATTTTATAGGACTAAAAGAGTGTTTCATATTTAGAAAGGCATAATGATGAGTTTCCTCTTCTGCTTAATACTAAGGGCTTGTTTAAGGTTTAAACAATATGCAAGTATAATTACAATTGTTAAAAATACAAAAAAATATATAAAAGATAGTGCATTCAATGGAAAGAGAACATTTACATTTGAAACTATGAATAATGTAGTTATGGTAATGGGGCAGCCAATTCATAATTATGAACACTCCATCCCTCCACATGTTCCTGTGTCACACAGAGCAGGCTGGTGAGAGCTGTTCTGTCTCCGATTGTTTTTGCTGTGTTCTGCATTATAAATTATACTCTACTGAACCCTGACTACAGCATCTGCACTGCAGCCATTAACTGAAGCATCAACCCCAACCCTCCCACTGGAGAAATCACTGCAGCTCCAAGGTTGGAACTGAAACTTTAGTGAGAGTCAAGGGCTGTGCCTGGCTCTAGCAGAACTATAACTAGGGCAGGTCAACTAGGGCTTTGCCCTAGAGCATAGAAATTTCCAGGGTGCTGACAGTACTTGTACTGCTTCAACAACATGGGAACAATTGAACTTGACACATAATTATCAAGAATAATTAGTTAAAATAGAAAGCTGCCTCTCCTCTTACCCCATAATAATCACATCTCAGGTAAGCTACTCTATGGTCTGGACCTATTTGGTGGTACCCCTTCCTACCTCATCAATGGCATCTTCTGCAATAGCCACCAAGGAGTAAGGTCTCATACCATAAGTCAGTGTTCCAGTGCCTCCATCTCCCCTAATGAGGTAGAATTTCAAGATCTCCTACTACCTTAATCCAACTGAAAGTATCTAAGAGTTGATATGAATGTTTTATAATACTTGACATAAATGCCAAAATTTCTGGTTTTGGCTTTGATCTCTATTCACAAAATGCAAATGCTTTTTCTACCAACTTGAACTGTTAATGTTAAAACCAGTTAGTATGATGAGATATTTTATTTTAGCAACAATAATATTCATTTATATAACACTTTGGGCAGAGAACATAGAAGAATCTATAGAGAGCTGTCCTCAGAGCTACTAAGATTTGCACTCAAATCCTGCCTAATGCTGTATGACTTTGGGGAATCCCATTGAATCTCCCAGTTCACCATCCCCCTAAGATAGAGATTTTAGAGAAAGTATAGGCAGCAAGGTAGCTTAGAACTTGGAACTGGAACTGAAACTGAACTTTACCTAGAAGTGAATCCTAGAAGAGGATTTAGAATGTTGAGTCCTGTATCCTTTAGTAATTGTGTGACTCTGGGTAAGGAAATTAACCTCTCTCAGACTCAGTTTCTTCATTTGTAAAATGCAAATAATAATACTACCTATCTCACACAATCTTTGTTAGGATCAAATATAAATATCTGCTAAATGCTCTGCAAACCATAAGTGCTATAAAAATGCTAGTTATATTATTATTAATAGCAATGATAGAAAGAACATTATAATAAGATTACTTTGTATTTATTTTACTGATAAGAAAGGTATATTTAGTTTCAATATATGAAACTTTCAGGACAGTATTTCAGGCCACAAAGATTTTAATACACATACATGTAAGCAGACATGCATTCATATACATGTGTAAGTATGAATGCATACATATGCATATTTTAAAAACAATAAATAAATCATTTATGTGCAAATGCCCATTATATGCATGCACATGTATGTTGCAT
This sequence comes from Monodelphis domestica, assembly GCF_027887165.1. Classification (NCBI taxonomy): domain Eukaryota; kingdom Metazoa; phylum Chordata; class Mammalia; order Didelphimorphia; family Didelphidae; genus Monodelphis; species Monodelphis domestica. The sequence continues at coordinate 686,165,631 of NC_077227.1, read as the reverse complement.
GCATATATTGTGTAGCCCTATTTCATTAGCAAGTAGGAAACAATTCCAGTTGCAAAAGAAATCACACTATATACATATATGTATACATGTATATATTTATATGTATGTGTATATGTTTTATATATGCATATTCACACACATATCCACACCCATATACATACATAGAATTGCTACTGAATGTATACCATATAAATAAATTTTAAAATGAGGCAAGCTCTAAACCATTGTAGCTTGCTTTTCTACTTAATACTATGAGAAAAGTAGGATCCTGGTCTCAGATTTTTAGGCTTTTGATGATGCATCTTGGGGCAAATACCTTCTAAACATCTAAGTTACCATGTAGGTAACAATACAAACATCAAGTACAGCAGAGAAGGTAACTCCAATTTATTTCGCAGAACTGGTATGATGGCCATTGTGGTATAATGGAAAAAGCATGGGACAGGCAGCTTTGTTATACATTAAATTATGTGATTTGAGCAAGTTACTAAACTCCTTGAGACTTCATTTCCTTGTCTGCAAAATGGGGATAATAACATGTATGCTCCCTCCTTTGCAGGGCTGCCAGAAGGAAAGTGCTTTGTAAACTCTAAAGAACTAAGGAAATGTAAGCCATTATTGTTCAGCCCTTTTGTCAGCATGGGAGATTCAGCCCTCCATATTCTTGGATTTAAATATGAGTTTGATTTCAATAAGGTTTCTGGGACTAAGGCCTTAGGCACTAAAAGGAACTCTTAGAAATAAACACATCTTTGTGAGAACTATTAATAAACTGCAGGATGGCTCATTCACTTCACTTAGATGCATTTGTAAAGGGCGAGGGGAGTTACAAATGTAGGAAATTGAATTTCCATTTGAATAAATGTAGTGTTCTTGATAAATGCTACTGCTAGGGCTGCCACAATGGAAAAAAGGGGGTAAGTCAGAGAGTTTAGATCCTGTTCTATATCATGTGAGCACTTGATAATTAGCAGTTCTGAAAAATTGCTCTGAACTGTCTAGTATTTGAAAGCCTACTGGTGGTTTTGGTCATAATTTCACATGGAGGCCAAGAATATAGAAGAGCTGAACCCTTACTTTGTCTATCATTTACACATCTCCTTTGAGTTATTACTACCTCTTCATGGGTGGTAACCTAAAATTAATTTTTAATCACCATAAATACTGATAGACATTACATCATTAGCACAACAGCTGATCTAGAATGAGAAAAAGTGAGCAAATACAAAGAGTGTGGTTAGGAGGGGGTGCCCTCAAGACAACAGGATACAGAGGGACATATATTAGTAGCCTGAAAGAATGCAGAGTTATTGGTATTTCCATTACAAATTGCTTTTGAAATTACTCAAAATTAAGGTGAAATGTATGAGTGCAGGAGAAACTGAAAAAGCAAAGCAAGATTTCCATTTTAATATGAAAGGTAGGTCATGAGGTTCTGAGGAAATCCCATCTGTGTGTCATAGTTCCATGACCTCTAACTGCCAGAATACTATAGATTACTAGCATAATTCCTGGTTTAGGAAGTGTTGCAAAGGTTGCAGCTGCCATTGACCTTTTAAAACAAATTCATCATTGCCAATCCCTGCTCTGTTCTCTGATTCCCCTGGCAACTTCATAACAGCCTAGTTACAGTTAAACAAAACACAAGAGAATTCACATAAAAATGCATAGGGAGAATCACCAAGGAAAACTAGACCTGTAAAGGAATAGTTCTTTCTCTCTGTTGCAAGTTAAAATTAACATATCTACCCAGTTATTAATTTTATAAAGTTTATTAATAGGAAAGGTAGATCAGTTTAAAATCTTTTTCTTAATCTAAGTCCTCCAACCACAGGTCTTCCAGCCTGCCAGTCCCTCACTCTTCTCCATTACCTGCCTGCTCTCTCCCTACATTCACCAAAAGGTCAAGCAAAGACCTGACCCCTTCCTTTTATTGATGTTTAGGATGCAACTTTGGTATTTAGAAAATCTGGATCAATCAGTTGGCTCTCTAGAAGGGGGAAGGAACGAACTTCCCTTGAGACAATATCCCCTGTGATCCTTTGGGAGACCAATCTCCCCAATGGATCATTTAAACATAATGATTTTAAAACTCTAAATATCTTCTAGCTAAAAGTACATACCATGTGGCATTTTCTTACCATAAGTTAAATAGTTAGAGATGAGAGGGAAATAAGGGAAGAAAATACAAAAACTGATTGATAGATGCATTGACAAAATGTCAATTAGGGGGCAGTCTCCTTTGGCATAAGAGTTTGCATCCAGATTAAGTATGTTCAACCCTCTTCTGTTCAATTCATTATATCCCAAAGTTTATTCTGGATCTTTTGATGTGGTGTATGGCTTCTGCAGGTATCTTTACAGCACTTTGTCCAAAAGGATACACTTTCTTGATTTAGGATGTTAGCAAGTTTCTTTTCCTGAAATTTCTCAAAAAAAATTTTAAATATTGAATTTTTGGATAATTATACAATCCCCCCTCTGCCCTGAGGAGGGTGTTGACAAACACCAGAATCAACCTGGGTTACATGGCTGATTTATGAGGAATATGAAACAATTGTCAAGAAAAAAATTCCAACTAAAAACAAAAATTAAATTCTATGTAAAAATAATAACAAGTACAAAAATGATAAAAAAATAAAAATCACATGTGTATAAAATTCTGAGTAAAAAATAAACCTGTAATAGGTTCTTGAATCACAGCAAGGTCCAATTAAAGTGACTTATGTCCCAGAAGCCTGTAGGACAATGACAGCAATATAGCACTTTGCCCATTTGCAGCCAGGACTACAGAAAATTGCCTAACTATAACAGAGAAAGGACTAGGTTTCAGCAGCAAATGGGAAAAAGCATTCCCTTGTCTGATTTTACCTTCTCTATCAGGGATAAGGGGAGCCAGGATGATAGCCAATCTGAGGTACTTGACAGAATATTGCACAAGGAGTGCAGTATGAGTACTGCATCTTAACATATGTTAAGAGCCTCATCCTCGAATCTCACACTAGGTTCAAGTCCTTTCCTATTGGCATAGAAGTTCAACAATATTCCCTGGACTGGTTTAGTCCTTTTTGACCTCGTGCTAATTGGCACTGTATAGTGGCTCTTTGTTCCCTTTTCCTGGAATCAGACACAATCATTAAGTACAGTCCCATGACATTTATCAATGTATGGCACATTTCCATTGTCCCAAGTTTTGGGGTTAGTTACTAGGGCTAATAGATACTATAAACTTATACTGTAAACTTTATCCTTCAAGTTAAAAAAAAAACATTAATACTGATTTCATGTACTTCAAGTATTACCAAGCATAGGAAAAAAGAAAAAATCAAATATACTATTGTGAATATAAAGAAAAATAGAATAATAAAAAATCATAGTTCCATAGCGCAGATTCCATGTGACAATGTGTTAGCCAATCAGAGGCACAATATAAAAGGTGCTCACTCAAAAATGAGATTCATATGCATCTTAACTTGGCCAGGATCCACGGTGTGGGAGTACATAATTTTTTTTACTAGATAAAAGATTTTTAAAAACAGTAGTACAACAACTAATACAGATTCTAAGAAGTATCACAATCCCCAAAATTATGCGTCCATTTTATGACAATAACAAATAAACCCACTATCATTAGGATCCACATGAATTTTTACATAGCCATTTGATGTATGACATTCAAAAAAACCTATGAACACATGAATACTTGTCACAAGTTCTACAGATTTAATTAATTTTTCAACCTTGGCTGAAATGTTTTTAATGTAGTCTATTATTACCATCATTCCAAAATTTGGTGGGAGAGAAACCAGAAAAACCTCTCTACATATGATGAAAACCTTTTTGGATCTAAAATGTCACCAAGAATCTAGATTATTCTGGTGAAATATTAGAATAAGCTGAAGAGCTACAAATATAATACATCCATTTCGAAGCTACTAGGTTTCACAGGAAAAAAAAAACATTCCTACCTCCTGGATGAGATCATAACACTTCACAGGGTAACTAAGTCACTTGGGCACCTCCCTCCCTCTTTGTATGAGACTGTAACAGTGTAACAAAACTGTCTCTAATATGTCCCACCCATTTTCACATGGGGCTGAGGACCAAAAGTGAAAATAACTTCAGATGTCCCATCCATTACATGTTTAATAAATACAGGGATGGGAAAATACAACAATGTCATTGCACTCTACTTCAACTACAAATGGGCCCTTACCTCTTTTTTACAAGCAATTCAGAGGCAGGTGTTATTGTGAGATTGTTAAGGGGAAATAACAAGAGGGAAAACACCTAAACATTTTAAGTTTATTGATGGGAAAATTGAGAGGAAGGAGGGTAAAAGGATAAGGGAAAGTTCTTGATCTTAACTCCAAAACTAATTCCCTTAAACTATCTTAATGGCTAACTTATCGATGGTACATAAATTGTTTCCCCAAACACAATCTCACAAAATAGAATCCAGTATATGAGCCAATATCAGAGAAGAAATGTCCAAAGTAGGTCCAGCAGAGAAGTGGTTCTTCTTTGGTCTTCTGTCCAGCTGCCAGCAGCCAGTCCAAGCAGATTTTCCTCCACTAAAACTGGTAACTTCCAAAGGGGCAGAAACCTGGTAAAAAGATGGAAAAGCTCCACTCTCCTCGAAAAACTTCCTCCAGAAGAGTGTTTTACAGTTGGGACCTTGGAATCTTGACTCAGGCTCCCATGTGACCTTCTGTCACATGTCCCTGTCAATCAAATCGAAGTTCATATTGCAAAATCCCTTGTGTAATCTTCCTTTGCTTACTATAGAGTCTCAGGCTCTGAGTAAGACTACACAGTCTTACTCAGTCAGAGGCAGTGGTGCTCCCACATATCTGAAAACCATGTCTGAATATCCATTAAAATCAATTGAGATTATTAAATAATTAAATTTTCCAAAACTTTCATACAGGTTGAAAACAGTTTGAAAGAGTCCATGCATCATCTCTCTGTGACAAATAACAAAATGAAAAAAGAATAAAATGCTGCTTATGGACTTTTACAATGATATTCTTTAGTACAATCATAGTGAAGGTACAAATAAAGACAATATAATAGAATATTTCAATTTTGGTAGCTTTTAAAATAGTTAACAGTAAATTATATACATCTTGTATTTAGAATTGTGTTACAGAGACTTCTTCATTCTGGGAAGGGGAACAAACTGAAACAGTCAACATTAATAAGACAATGAGGTCTGTAAAGGTTTAAAATTCACCTCCAGACCCTTTGAGGTTCCTTTCCCTCCCAAGTGCCATCATTCATCCAAATTCCTTTGTCCACACCTCTGGGCACCCCCATACTGAGGGAGGTTCCTGCACTGAGTACAGATGTTTGTATGTGAGTTTTGATTTGCCTTATTCAAATAACTATTTCTCCTATCAATAACATTATTCCTGAAACTTATATTCCTATTTTCCTGATTTCTCTTCTTATAATTCATTATTACATGACCCACTTTTCCACAAAAATAGCATGTTAGTTGTTGTTTTGTGGATTCTTGTAAGGGAGCTATGATCTCTCCTTGCTTTGCCTTTCCAAAAGTTTCAGTTAATTCTTTTATTTCCTTCCTCAATGTCTCCACTAAAGTAGTGTTCTCTTTTTCCTTCTCTCGCTTCCAAAATTTTCAGTTAATTCTTTTATTTCCTTCCTTAATGTTTCCACTAAACCACTGTTTTCCTTCTACTTTTCCTCATATCCTTCAAAAGCATAAACTGCCACTCTTCCTAAGTCTTCGAGGTCCATAGTAGGCCAGTTTGGACAGCTAGTCATAAAATAATTCTTAACTATCTTACAAATGTCTTTCACAAATTGTATTCTGATTTGTCTAACACCCCTTTCCCAATTAAGATCCAATTAAATATATATTCCTCCTGGCTCAATAAGCCTATCCATAAACTGAGAAGGGTTTTCATTGTCTTCTTGGTTAAGATTTTCTAATTTCGTCCATATACCAGGACAATCAGAAGAAGCTCTCATAGCTTTTAGCAATTCATTTCTAGCCTGGGATAGTTGCAAGAAATCTTGCTCTGAATTTGGATTCTATTTGGGATCTTCAGTTGGCCAATGAGTTGTTCCCTCTCCCTGGGCCTGCTTAACAAGAGAAAGAATCATTTATTTCCCTTTAGCAAGGCCTGAAGCAAATCTTCCACATCAATTCATGTGGGATTCTATGTACAGGAAATACTCTTAACCTTATTTATGAGCAATATAGGCTCAGATTCAAAAGAAGGTAATTTTTCTTTGAATCTCTCAATGTCCTGTGGAGAGAAAGGTGTATGGTGTCTAATGTTTACTAAATCTCCAAGACTGTTATAAGTAGGAACATCCCTTAGAGGGAAAAGCCCTTTATTTGAATCATCTCTGGTAAGTGCTGCTTGGCCTGTTTTCTGGATTTCAAGGTAGTGGATTGTAGTGAGGCTAGTGGGGGAAGGAGGTGGGGTGCGTGAATGGAGAGGGAAGAGTTGGTCAGGGGATGGGGAGTCAAGAAAAAAGATTGTGGGGCTGAGGGCAGGGTAGATAGGAGGGTGCAAGAGGATGGGGGAAGGGTGGAGAGGACTGGGGGTAGGCCTGGGGAGGAGAGGAATAGGATGAGTGAGGTCCAGAGGAGGAGTAATAGTAAGGTGGGTAGGACTGGTCAAGATAAGGAGGGTAGGGAAAAGGATTGTTAAGAGAATAAGGTAAGTAGAGATGGTATAGGTAGGGATAGGGGAGATGGGAGAGCCCTGGATAGTTAGAAGAAGGAAGATATGAGTAGTGGGATGGTAAGGGAAAGTAGAGAGGTAGATTGGGGGAGGGGAAGAGGATGGGACAACTAGGGAATGAGCAAGGTCTGACAGGGAAAGGAGCAGAAGGGTTCAAGTCCTGGTTTGGGTCAGTATGAGGAGAAACCTCACAGGCCATGTGGGGTGATAGAGTGAGTTTCTTGCTAGATCTAATCAAGGGTTCAGTAGGAGCAACTGAAGGAATTAAGCTAGAATGGTCTGGATCTAAAGAAAGAATGGTTTCCTTACTGGAGGGAATGGTTGATTTATCAAAATTATATACCCACAAGAGTCAATATTTATAATCTCTCGAATCTAAGTTTTTAATGACTAACTTCAACTCCTTTAAGGTTTTGAAGTCAAAGAATCCACATTTTGACTATGTATAAGATATGTCCATCCAGGTTTTACAAAATATTTTAGCATCATTTTTTGTCATCCAATTCTCCTTAGGTAGATTAGAATCTCCCCAAGAATCAAAAAGTTTAGGCAGGAATGAATCTCGAGGAATATTTCCTGATTTCCCTTGATTTGTTGTAGTATTTCCCATAGTGTCAATTGTAAATCTTGAAATCTCTCAGACTTGTGAATGTTAAAAATTTCCCCATCAGGGAATTCTTAATTGGAACAAATTCCCTACTGAGAAACATTCCCCATTTTGATGTGAGAACTTGCCAGGATCAGAAATGGGAGGACCTCTACTCCAATTGTACTTAAGACTGCTTTAGGGGAAAAAAACTCCTTGCTAAACAAAGAAAGTACTTGGATCCATTCTTATGGTGGGGCAAGGAGTTCTTTGAGCCAGGCCTGTTTTTAGAATTGATACAATGGGATGCTAGGTACCTAAAAGGGTCGAGCAAGTTTTCTCTTGATGAGATTAGTTGACTCAGCTGTGTTTTCTTTCATTCAGACTTACTGAGGAGATTTGGTCGACACGGCAGCATTTTTTCTGATTCAGACTTACTGAGGAGATTGGTCGACTTAGCAGGAATTCAGATGGGCAGTCCTTTGGAAAGTGTCTACAGTGATTGGTAGATGTAGGGACTTAGGGGAGGTGACATGGGAGAAAAACCCCTATATAAGAAAAAGCAGAATCTCTTGAGGATATATCCTTTTGGAGAAAATCCTTTTGGAGGATCTCTGATGAGGATCGCTTGGGAAGAATCTCTTGAGAGAGGTTCTGGAGAAAGGCCCTTTGGAACAGTCTCTGGCTGGAAGGCTCTCTGGTGAAGTCAGCTAAGATGGAGCTGGCCTGCTGTCACTAGAATCCTTGTTTAGTCAGACCTTGTGGTGAGTGTTAAAAAACTGACTGATTTCTCTCTTAAGACTCAGGTCTAGACCATATTGGCTTGAGGCCCTTCATACTTATTCCTTTCTTACTCTCTCTCTCTTTCTTTGATTACTCATTGTATTGTTAATTAAAATCTCTATAAAACCCAATTGACTTGGGTATTTGAATAATTGGGAATATTTCCCTGGTGACCACCTTATATTTGATTTAAAAACCAAGACACTAGTGAAACATATTTCTGTGGTCAAATTTATTCACCCTCTCTTATATCTATCACAATTTATATTTTTCACCATTTTAACTCACTACAGTTTATGGGCTTCACTATTTTAAATCTCACACAAGTCTTTCTGGCTTAATCTGCTGATTTAAGCTAGTCTGAGTATTGCTAAATGGTCAGCTTAAACAATGAAAAGTTCCTAAAACCTAAACAAATGGAGATATAAATTTCTTCAATATTTTTGTCGAAGGCAATGATAGTGGTTTAAAAAATAAGGTAATATGAGGAACTAGATAAATGTTGCACAGCAATAGTATCAATAATGAACATGTATTTATTATAATTATTATTGTTATTAAAAATTAATACTAGTAAATAATCATTAACATGAATCAATTATCAATAATTATCATTAATAATTAATACTAGTTGTTAGTGACTAATAATCATTTTGGAAAATTAATAATTATTTTTATTGATAGCATCATTAATACTATTGTGTTCTACAATTATTCCTTAATATTGCATTTAATTAATTTGATTTAATTTTGACTTTTTCCAATTTTAGAAATTTGGTTTTATTTTAATTTGATATTATTAATATTTAGCTATTAATAATCCCTTTACTTAAATGTATTCAATTAAATGTTATTATTTTAGCAGGCAAGGTATTTTCTTTTAAATTTCCTGCAGTTTTAATTCTTGAATGTAGGTAGCTCTATAACTGTGGGCAGAGTGGAACACACTTGCAGTTAGGCTATATCTAAAATCAGTTAGAGAGATGTTAAGTCCCAGAAGAAAGGCAGGAGGGGGAAGAGAAAAGAATGTAAAATGAAACAAAACAAAACAAAACAACAACAACAACAACAACAACAAAACCCAAACACCATTTCTTCCTAGCTCAGTTCTAAGGAATATTTTAGGTGAGGAGAAGGGAGAGGAAAAAGAATTTTTGAGGGGTGGGGTTGGAGAAAGAAAGGTCTAGTCCCTCCCCTCCCCCAGAGGTAAAAACCACATGTTTCTTTTAAAAGTTGTGGCTCTGGCAACTGCCAGCAACCCACTCAATCAGTGCCAGATTCTAAAGTGTGTGTGTGTGGGGGCTGGGTCTTACACTAATTCCTAGGGTGCAAACCCTATGTGCTATTTCCCCAGTCCTCCCTGTTGGTGCCATGCTGAGCTCAGGGTAAGCAGGTAGGACTTTGTATCAGAGTTCCAGCAGGTTTTTCAGGTTTTTCCCATTGGAGAAAATCAGGGCAGGGTCCTGACTGTGTAAAGGCTTCCTGCCCCTTCTCTACTTCCCCAGCACACTCCTAACTCTAATCCCTGCCAACCTGGAAAGACTCCTTGGATCTGTTCAAGGGGTTCCTCCATCCTGCACTGTATTGGGCAGAGTGAAGTTGCACTACGACCCTGTGTCCTGTTGGGTCCTAAAACCCCCTTTGTTCTGTGGCAGAAAATCTCTGGCCCTTTTTGGAATGGGAGGGGAGGGTAAACATGGGAAGGTCTCGCCAATCCTATCTGATCTGATCTGGGAAAATAGCAGCTTGTTCCCTCTCTCCACCAAAGTTCAGACAAGCAAACTGAAACTCCTTCTATTCCCTTATGCTTACCTAAGCACTTACTCAAAGCCTCTCAGAAGAAAATTAAAGGTCCTAAAAAACTGGATGTGGTTGCTATGTTGTTACAAGTGAAAATTAATATATCTACCCAGTTATTAATTTTATTGTTTATTAATAGGAAAGGTAGATAAGCATAGTTTAAAATCTCTCTCTTACTCTAAATCCTCCAACCACATGTCTCCTAGCCTGCCAATCCCTTCCTCTTCCTCTTTAACTTCCTGCTCTCTCCCAATATTCATGAAAAGGCCCAGCAAAGACCTACCCCCTTCCTTTAATTGACATTCAGGACCAGGCAATTCTCCAGGAAGGGTAGGGAATGAATGTCCCTTGACACATCTCTAAGACGTTTCCTTTGGACTTCTCACTCCTGTTTCCATGGATAGCCAGAGGAGAATGGCAAAGTTTATGAAAAGAAAGATAAGAATTTCTACTGTTGCCCATTTTATTTTTCTTGATGTGATGGAAATAGGCCCAACACAGGGAAGAAGAAAGCAAGAAAAAGTTGATCAGTAGCATATATTTTCCTTTCTGGCTTGATATATGACCTGCTTTATGCCTCTGACTGTACATAATAATAAAGAAGATAATTTGAATATGCTAGTATACTTCTGATTTATGGAAGACAACAAGGAAGTAATGACTAATTATTGTCCTTAGGAGGTATGGCTTTTATATACTTGACAACCTCATGAGCTCTCAGAAATTTCAGTACCTAAAAAAATTAATAAGAATGGGAATAAGTAGTGATGAGTTGTGAGGTACGTCTATACAATCTATTAAAAACCCCTCTCTGATGCAACTGCCCTTTTTGCTCCTTGCAAAACAACTAGGAAATAATTGATATATAAATCACAACACATAATTTTGTATAATAATCATAGAATCTCAATTTTGAAGATACATCAGATACTAGGAGCTCAGATGGAGGAGTAAGGGATGTTTAGCTCATGCAAACCCTCTAAACACTCACAAAAACATAGAAAATAAAGTGCCTCAAAACAAAGGAAAACAAGAGAAAGATGTTTCATTGTAGTAAGAAGGGAGAGTAGCCCAGGGAGTGATGGTGTTGGGATAACAGGGATCAGTGGAACACTGACCAGTCTTAACTCTGCCAAGCAATCTAAGGCAATGAAACAGTAGAGTGAGGGAGTAGTTAAACACCAGTCCTATATGCTTCCATGCGGCCAAAGGCAACAAAACAGCAAGCACAGGTTTCAAAGGATAAACTGCTCTACCTTAACTGAGGCCTGACTTTATTTTATACCCTCATGATTACACATCTACTTGGTGCACAGTTTCATTCTCAACATACATGTTACCATAGAACCTAACAACAGACAGGAAGCCTATGGAGACAGTCAACAAAACATTTTTCTTATGTGCAGGGTCAGAGGGTAGAATCAACATGACCCAGATATAGGTTAGGAAATTCAGAGCACAGATTTGCCAGAAGTTTTTATGCCTAGAAAATAGGGTCCTATCTATGTGGGTATATAAGAATCTTTAGGTTTAATTTTGAAAGTGGGCTCTCCTGGTAATATCCTAGAGGGACAAAGTGGAACATCTGTATTAACCCTGCAAGCATGTTTCTCTCATCTATTTTTCCTGGGGCTAAGTCAGAATAATAATCACAGCAATTCCAATAATAAGGGGATGCTAATAAGAAAAATCACTTAGGGTGGTTCCAGTGGGTGTTTCCATCCTTCCTGGAGGCTGCTTTGCAGTCCCCTATTTCCATGTGGACTGTGTCAAACAGTGTGGTCTTTGATGGCTCCCAGCAGAGTGAGGGAACAGCTCACATGGCCTGAGGCAATCAACAGAGAATTGCCCAGCACAGGAGACAACAGAAAAATTAAAAACCAATAAAAAGGGGGGGTGGAATTCAGCTGGGCAAAATAGCTGAAAATGTCCCCACAAGAAGGCAGTCAGACTATCTCCTCAAATTGCATTCTGAGAGACCCAAATACATCAACTGCCCCTAAGCACCAGTGAAAGTTACAAGGCAAGCTTGGAAAAACACTCCCTCTACTCCAGAAGTAGAACAAATGCTCAACAAATATACAAAGTGATGGGGTGGGGATAATAACTAGAAAAATGAACAAGAGACAAAGAGAAAGACCTAACCTTAGAAAGTTACTTTTATAATAGGGAAGATCAAAATATAATCTCAGAAGAGGACAATAATGGCAAAAAGGAAACATGAAAGTGAGAAAGAATGTCAAACCCCAAAAGAACTCTTGGAAGAATTTGAAAAGAAAATTTAAAAATCAAACAATAAAAGAAATGATAGAAAAATAAACGACTTGGAAACTAGAATGAGTCAAATGGAAATTGAGGCAAACAAACAAAAACAAACAAACAAGAAACACTGAAGATGAATCTTTAAAGATGAGAATAAATCTAATGAAAATGAAACATGAAATCTCAAGGAAGCGATTAATCTCTTAAAAATTAGAATTGAGCAAATTGAAGCTAATGACTCCATGAGGCATCAGAAAACAATAACACAAAATAAAAAAATGAAAAAAATGAAGAAAGTCTTAAATCTCTCACAAAAAATAACTGACCTGAAAAATAGATCCATGAGAAATAACCTAAGAATCATCAGAAGAGCTGAAAGCTATCATAAAAAAATAAATGCAATAAAAGAGTCTAGACAATATATAACAAGAAATGATCAGGAAAAACTTCCCTGACATATTTGGAAAAGAGGGGAGAAATAGAAGTTGAAAAAATCTTTCTATTAAATTCTGAAAAATAAAACATGAAATAAAATATCCCAGAATTATTGTAGCAAAATTAAAAGATTTCTAAATCAAAGAATAAATATTACAAGCTGTCAGAAGGAAATAATTCAAATACCATGGGTCCACAGTCCAGATTCCATAAGACCTAGCAGCTTCTATGTTAAAATACAAGAAGACAAGAAATATTATATTCTAAAGGCAAATATATATAGACCTACAACTAAGAATCACATATCCAGCAAAACTGAGCATATTCCTTCAGGAGGAAAAAAAGTGATATTTAATGAAATAGAGGATTTCTAGATATTCCTACCCCCCCCCAACAAAAACAAACAAAGAAACACAGACCTGAAATTTTATAAAGAAATTCACCACAAAAGAGAAACATAAATAGGTAAACTGAAAGCTGAAAATTTAAGGGTTTCAATAAGGTTGAACTGAGTACATTCATACTTGGTAGGGTAATAATTAAGATACTTATAAAATCTATGATACATGAAATATGTAAGGCACTTGATATTTCCAAGATTCCTAAAGTTCTTAAATACATGAGAATTTCATCACTATTAAGAAACTAAGAAAGAGTATAGATAGAAAAAAAGGAAATTAGTAGGAATAGGATGGGTTAATACCCTCCCTCAAAAAAAACAAAAATAATATATCAAGGAATGGGAAAAAGAAATACATGAGGAGAAGAGAAAAGAAGAATAGAAGGGGGTAAATTAATCATATAAAAAAGTACCTATGAGTCAGTACAATGGAGGAAAATGTGGCACATTCAGCATGCAATACTTGAATGAGAAACACCTTTAAAGAAATGAGACACAGTATAAGAGTAAGGACCTAGAGCAGAATCTATTTTGCTTCAATGTTTAAAAAAAAAAGAGGTACCTAAAACAGAGAAAGAAAATTATAGACCAATCTCCCCAATGAATATTAATTCAAAAATTTGAAATATAATACTAGCAAAGAAATTGCGACATTATATCACAATGCTCATACACAATGACCAGGTGGGGTTTATGTTAGGAAAGAAGGAATGATTCAATTATAGGAAAAATATCAACTTTATTAACCATATCAATAACAAAACCACCAAAAACTATATGATAATTTCAATAGATGTAGAGAAAATCTTAGACAAAATACAGTACTTATTCTTCATAAAAAAAAATATGTCGGCCTGCAGCTGCTACATAAGGTATTCCTTGGTGGGTTGTATGCTGAGAAGGAGCAAGGAATCTGAGGATTATGGGTGATCAATCTAGAGACAAACACAAGTTAATTTTTGTAAGGAATGGCACTTAGTTCCTGATAAGGTTTTCCTTTGAAAGTAAATTAAGGAAAAACCTGAAGATAGAGAGAACACATGGAATTGAGTATTCTGAGAAAGAAAGCCTGGGGCAACAGAGTGCCCCTAGAAAAAGTGGGGAGCCTTAGCTCCTGGTGCTGAGACAAGTGGTGAGAGAATAAGTGAGTGGGAAACAAAAGAACAAAGGAAGAAAATCTTTAGAGACCAAAGGATGGCTCCAGAGAAGGAACAATCCAGATGGCAAAAAGCCAGAGCCAGAGAGAGGGAGGAGCTGTGCCATTCCTGTCTTTTATTATGGTGATGATTGGGAGGTACGTAATGCATATGTAACAAAGCATAGTGTATTGCCATTGGTTTAAATGCTAATGACATACATGATAGGGGCTTGAGTAAATCCAGCCCCTGCTTTGCAAATGAGCCTACTTAGAACAAGGGCTGCATGGCCCAGCTTAGGATCCAGCTCAGGAATCATACATTGGAATGCTACAAAAAAACCATTATAAAACATTGAAATAAAAGGAACTTTCCTTAAAGTGATAAAGAATATTTATCTAAAACCACCAGTAATTATTATCTGAATTGAGACAAATTAGAGCTCTGCTGAATAAAATCAGTGATGAAGCAAGGATGCCTACCAGCATCACTATTATATAATATTATACTAGAAGTGGTAGTGAAAGCAATAAGAGAAGAAAAAAATTGAAGAAATTAAAATAAGCAATAAGGAAACAAAACTATCACTCTTTGCAGATGATCTGATGGTATACACAGAGAAACAACCAAGACCTAAAAGAAACAATGAACACTTTGGCAAAGTTGCAGGATGCAAAATAAAATCACATATATCACCAATATTTCTATCTACCACCCACAAAGTTCACTAACAAGTGATAGAAAAAGGAAATTCCATTCAAATAACAATAGACAATATAAATACCTAATGATATACTTAATAAAATAAACCCAGCAACCATATGTATAAATAAGTAAAGAGACCTCAGAAGCCATTAGGTTTAAGGCACAGTTGAGTAGAAACCTTTTTTTGAAAACATCTAGAAATAGGAAAAGCATTGTCTCCTGAGGATATCTATTCCATTTTAGGGAAAGCTTTGTAAACGTTTGTCCAACCTTGAACAGAAAGGTTAGTCCCAAATGACTTGTCAATTAAATTCAAGAAACTCAGTTTAACAAGTTTTAATTAACCTACTATGTATAGACTTCTGTTACAGATATTTAGGCAGAAATTAAATATAATAGGATCATAGATGTAGAGTGAAAAGAGATCTTAAAATTCATCTAACCCAACTTCCTTTCAACAAGACTTTTATAGGTCCAACAGTTAAGTGGGGAAAGAAAACACAAAAACAGGTAACAATGAAATAAAAATTATTATAATAAGAGCATCAGAGTTACAAAATATTACATAAAAGCTCACAAATGATGTTCAATAAGAATATATGAAATCATAAACTTAGAATCAGAAAATCAATTCTGCCAGTATACAATGGTGCATACATGCATAGAAAAGTATCCCTAGGAAAATAATCTAGAGATTATAGAGGATTACAAACTCAATAAGAATCATCAAGCCAACATAGTAGCAAAATGTGCAAATGCAATATGTTTTTAGCTTATATTAATAGAAGTATGATGAAGTATGATGTTTGCCGAATAGAGAATGTGAAAATATTCTTTACCTTTTTCTGACTGACCATAATCATGACTCAGTTTTGTATGTGAGTCAGAGATGATACACAACCCTTTGGTGACTCAGCAATGAAAGAATTGGGTGTTTGGTAGAATATAAGAAACTTAGATATTCTACTGGTCCTACTGCCTTCCTTGTGGCCATGGTAGCAGGGCTAGGGTTGGTGATGCATTGTTTAAAAAAATATAAATGGCATTTCTTACTGAATCTTAAAATATTATAAGTAATACTCTTCATGAAGAGTAAGGGATACACCAAACTCTTCCCTATGCTTTCTCAGGCCACTCCTGTAAGCATCAACTCATATAGGTGAGCTTACACTTGGGCTCTCAGCTAAGATTTCTGCTTAGTGTTTCTTTTTTTTCCTTCTTTTTTTTTACTGACTAAATGATCAAATATAGTTCTTGATAGTGGTTATGTTTAACATAAGAAGTTAATCTTTTAATCTCTTAAATTCAAAGGTTCTGGATTGCTGGGAGAAAAGGAAGCTTCTGAGGGAGAGTTGACAATCAAGAGGAAAAGGAGTCTAAAGCTCCAAGATTTCAAGCAAACCTGGATTTTGAGGGAGACTGTGCAGATGAGGTGAAATATAGAAAGGTCTGTCAGGGATGCAAATGGTCTCATGTTTAGATGAGATTTAAGTATCAGCCTCCCCAGAGATCATAATATTAATTATAAGTGAAGCTACTGAATAGTGTTTTGTCATCTTCAGTGTTTGGCACATGTAGGCATTAATTGAATTATTTTTATTAGTTGATTGTTAGTAGCTCTTACGAGTCCTTTGGTTTTAGCTTTGTGTATATGAATATTTGTGCATACCTGTGTGTAGTGCATATGAGTATGACCAGGTAGGAAAGAAACACCTATCACACACCTGACTCATATAATATATTGAATAGTATTCATTTATATATCTTCCATCCTCCTCCGAATTGGTAAGCTTTAGATATAGATCAAAATCTAAGTTTTAAATAATTTTCCCTTCTTAGTAGGAGAGTAGGAAATTCAGTGAGCTAGAATATGAGGAAAGTAAACTTCATTCCTCAACCATAAGAAACCAAAATCTCTGAGGACTGAACCAATTTCAAAGCATATGTGCATGTGAAGGTCCAGAAAGAAGGACTCCTTAGAGGGAGAGAGGAGATATAGAGTCCTAGTCCCTTTGACTTGGCAATATTTTTTTAACATTAAAGGAATATAGTATCAAGAATGAAATTATGATTGTTTCTGCTATGTAGTTAGATGGCACAATAGATTGAATGCTCAATTCTGGAAGACATAAGTTCAAATTTTATTTTATTTGGATACTAGCTGTACAAACATAGACCAGTTTCACTTTTCTCAAATATAAAATGATGATTAAAAATAGTAACTACCCCACAGGATTATTGTGAAAATCAAATTAAAATTACATATATATATATATACATATATATATATATAGTAAATATATGTAAAGTACTTTGCAAAATTTGAACTGCTATATAAATGTAGTTATTTTTGCTATTTTATTACTGTTATTACTATTACTACTAATAGCAATTGATTCTGCTCAGATCTGCTTATATATATATATATATATATATATATATATACATACATATTTAGAAGAGGATTTCTAGGTTTGTAAAAGTACTCAAAACCACTCCATGTTAGGATTTATTGACAGAATTTGAAATATCTGACCTAGAGAACAGAAAATTTGGGAGTTACATGTAAGTCTACTAGGGGAACCATCTCCTAATACTCAAAAAAGGTCCACAAAATTCTAGGAATTCTGAGACAGAAACCTAACAGAAACCATTGCTCACAAGTACCTAATAAATTGTACATTTTTACCAGAAAGTAAAAAGATATATCTGTTCAAACAAAAGACATTTTAATCAAACAGGATAGTAAATAAAATAACAAGAAAAGAAAAATTCAGCAAACATATCTGGTACACTGGTTTTCACAAAAGCAAGAGGACACACAAACACACAATGCACAAAATAATTATGACTAGTGATCATACCAGTGGGCACTTATGAAGTGAATTGTTGTGACTAAGGAACTCAACTAGAACTCTCTACAGAGCTGGAGATACTGATAAGACTGATAAGAAGGAAAAAAGGAGTAATTAGGAGAATAAGTAACAATGAAGTCACCACTGGAGTGGCCCCAAAGATATGTCCATGGTCCTGATTGTCAGGACAGCAAGGCTTCCAGTTTCCTCTAGTGACACCATTTTTCTGCTGCCCATCATACATCTCTTCTTTTGGTTGCTTCTGGGCATTTTTCCCTAAGTTTATTGGCTTCATCTTTTCAGCATCAGCCTCTAGTAATCTGAGTTCAACTGTGTTAGAATGGAGTGATTCAAGTTATTCTCCTTCCTAATGGCAGGCTGAACATATTTAGTCATATATAAGCCACCACACCTATCTGTGTGGCTTCCAAAAAAAAAAAGCTAGACAGAAGAACCATCATCTCATGTCTTAATTCTCTATATATGTAGCTGAATCACAATTATTTTTCTATAACACCTATCTAATATAGTAGGAACAATTTTCAAAGACTCTTCAATCTGGTTTAGAGATAAATTTGAGCCTAAACAAAACTAAGAAAAGAAGGCAAAGCCATTGTCTTTCTTCCAACAGAGCTATATTATTACCTTCATTATTATAAGTAGCATGTATCTAGTATTTTACAAATCTTATAGCATTTGACCTTCACAACAATCATGAGTGTTAAGTGTTATTAGTATCCCTATTTGCAGATTAAGAAACCATAGGAGATTGAAGTTGTCACTTGCCCTAGGTGATAGAACTGGTAAATGTATGTAGATTCAGACTCAGGTCTTCCTAATTCCAAGTTTTTCAGTCTCCTCTGTACTACCTACCTGGCTTATAGAGTCAGGGAGATAATGGGGAGATTAGAGTTTTACATAGTAAAAATTCTGTTACAGATGATTTTTAAAAGAACTATGAAATAATAGAAATTACACTTAACCTAAGGTTGGCAGAGAATGTCTGGGCTCAAGGTTCTCTTTGATATTTACTAGTTTATGATTTGAGAATTGGTTTAATCTTTTTGTATTTCAGTATTCTCGTTTGTTAAGTGAGGATATTACTTTTATTTTCTACCTCATCTGGCCATTGTGAGTAAAGAATGTTTTAAATCTCAAGGCACTGAAAAATCTGTCAGTATTATGATTGCTACCATTAATTCTTCCGTCTGTTCAGCCGAAGCAGTCTTCACATGCTGGGTGAGCAAAGCCCTGGTACAACAGGGGTCTACGACCCGATGGCTACCCTCACAAGGTTTAGCCGGCCTGTCTAAGCCTTTGCCCCGGGTGTGGCCACTGCCGCATGCTAGCAGCTACTGGGAGCCACAAGAAGGTTCAACGGCTGAGATGGCGATGCAGCAAATCACTGTGTAGTGCTTAGGGCGTGTTGGAGCACAAAAGACAACACGGCCATCCAATGCAGCTGACGAAGTCTCCAGGTGTAATGACCTTTCGTGCCACTGGACTCAGGCTTCCAAAGCCCAGAGAGTGGGACTGTCTCTGTGCATCGACTCTTCCACTTAAATCTCTTTCACACACAAGTGTCTTTGTGCACACTCATCTACCCATAGATGAAAACGCACAAAGACAATCGTCATTCTCGGTTACTGAGAGACTACTACCACCACCATTAATTACTTGAAGGGCTATTACATAGAAATGGATTAGAGGATTAGAGATGGAGAAATCTGTAATCAATGAGTGTATGCTGTATGATCAGTTTTTTTTAGGAATATTATTGAGTAAACTCCTACTCAGATATGAATTGGACTAGATGTCCTCTGAATTTCCTTCTAATTCAGAAATTTGGTGATTTTCATATAAAGACAATGTTATACACATGTTAGGTACCTGTTCTATTTGACAAAATTAAAGGATTATTTATAATTTGCCTACCATTTTTATTCAAAATTCTTAATACTAGAACCACATGGGCTCCATTCAGCTTTCTTCCTTGATAAGCCTTTTATTGTTTAAATGTCAGAATGAGAGAGGATTAAGAGAATAAGGTTGGTTAATTTCTTTATGATTCAAATAGCTGGAAATGGTCTAAGAGATCTAATTTAACCTCTTAATTTTCCAGATGAAGAAACTGATGTTCAGAAATGGAATGTGCCATGGCCAAGGTGATATATCTAGTTAGTGATAGATAAAGGATCAAGACTTACATCACATGACTCCTGGTCCAGGGCTCTGTTCCAGGCTGACTTCCTTAGTTTTATACTATGCTATGCCACACACACACACACACACACACACACACACACACACACACACACACCACACAGAGAGAGAGAGAGAGAGAGAGAGAGAGAGAGAGAGAGAGAGAGAGAGAGAGAGAGAGAGAGAGAAACCTTTCTTCTAAGATATAGAAGGAATTACAAGTCCATGCTGGCTATGTGACCCACATGGATCAGCCAAGTCCTCTCCATCTACATTAAAGAAAATGCAGGACCTGAGCAGGCAGAACAGCTCCATTCAACCTTAGGACTTCTTAAGAATCACTTGCTGTTACTGATTCTTATCCACACAACAGTGTTCAGAAAATTTAAAAGTTTACCCTTTGGTTTAGCAGTGGGAAATAATAGAAAGAGTTCCATCTCTCCAGGAGAGACTAAGATGAAGAGGTTAATATAATCAGGTATGTAAATTCTATCCAATTTTTATTTGACCAGGGGCTCAATGGTCAATGCCCAAACAATGGTAAGTGTTGGTGGCTGCCAACTGGCAGTGAGCTGGTATATTTTCTCTTCTCCTCTCAGAGAAAATGAAAACTCTCCCTGCCAACTTGTGACATGTATTAAGCTATTCCTCTTATTTAAACATATCCACTGCCCTGGCATGAGTTTGCTACTGAAATGGATTAGGGATTTAGGACTAGGAGTGATGAGGGTTTTTGAATATCCCCTTGGAAAGGGAGAAGAGTAGCTCTAGCAAAATATGTGATATTAGTTACCAATGATTCTAATACTTGGAAATCTGAGCTAATGAGCACTTTAGTTTCCTTTTTGTGACCTCCTGTGTAAGTCCCAAGCAAATGACCTCTATTTTTTTAGCTACAAGGTCCAATTTAGGTTATACATTTTACAGGAAGCTTTCTAATATACTGAAAGTCACCCCTCATTCTTGAATCCTACTAGCTCTCGTGATAAACCTCTATTACAACACATATTATATGTTGGTAGTGATTTGCATGTCATCTTTGTCTTCTGTATTCTAAGCAGAGGATAAGAAAAATTTGATAATTATTTTACATATCTTATAACACCTAGTGATCAGTACAAGCTCCAATTTAATTCATTAAAAAATAATTATCAAGCATCTACTAAGTACCATCTCTGAGAAATATTGTCTCTGTGACCTTGGCCAAGTCACTTAAAATCATGTGATGTTGGACCAGTCAGTCATTTTCCATCTTAAAGTGCATGTCAGCTTTCTATAATTATAAATTATAGAAAAGGTGCCAAAGAGCATTAAATGCCTATATGTGCCAGGTGCTATAGCAAGCACTTTATAAATACTGTCTCATTTGATCTTCACAACAATACTGTGAAATAAGTCTATTAATAGCTCCCATTTAACACTTGAGGAAATTAAAGCACACTAAAGCTATGTGATTTGTCCAGACAGACAGTTAGTAAATGTCTAAGGGAGGATTTGAACTCAGATTTTCCTGGCACTGGACTCAGTGTTCTATCCACTGTACCATCTAAATAGGAGAGAGAGACAGAGACAGACAGAGACAGAGACAGAGAGACAGACAGAGAGAGAGAAAGAGAAAGAGAGAAAGAAAGAGAGAGAGAGAGAGAGAGAGAGAGAGAGAGAGAGAGAGAGAGAGAGAGAGAGAGAGAGAGAGAGAGAGAGAGAGAGAGAGGGAGAGAGAGAGAGAGAGAACACAACAAACTAATGGAATCATGAAAACCTCCTCATAAGAGACTTTTGTTGGGCTGGTAATTAAAGAAAGAAATATGGGCAAAAGGAAAATGCATGCCGGGAATGAAAGCATGATGGTAGGAAATGTGGTACCACATTCAAGTACCATCATGTAAACCAGTTTTCCTATAATATACTGTGAATGATAGGGAGTAAGGTGTCTCCCTCCTGAAGGAGTTAGGTATTAGAATGGATTTTCAGGAAAAAAAGATAAATTTTACATCCTGCCTCTGACAACCTTGGAGAAGTCATGTAATCTATGCTTGCCTACATTTTGCCCTCTCTAAAATGGACATAACACAAGCATCTTCCTCCCTGAGTTGTTGTGAGGATGAATTGAGATATGTATGCAGTATTTTGCAAACCATGAAAGTACTATATAAGTAGTAGTAGCAGTAGTAGTATTAGCAGCAGCAGCAGTAGCAATAGTAGTAGCAACTCTCCACTCCTCATTTTACCTCCTTGAAAGTTATCTGCATATAATCTGGGACAATTCTGAAGGATTTAGGATTGGGATTGCAATCCACTTCCAGAGAAAGAATTGCTGGGGTCAGATGCAGAACAAAAGATTCTATCTTCCACATTAGTTTACTTATGGCTTTATTTTGGGGTTTTGGTTTTGTCTGAGTGTGTTCTTACAACATTGATCAATGTGGAAGTGTGTTTTGCATGATAATACATGTATAGCCCAGATCAAATTGCTTACCACCTTAGAGTGGGGGGGAGAAAAGTGAGGGAGACAGTTTGGATCTTATAATTTTGGGAAATGTATATTGAAAGTTCTTATTACATCCAATGGAGAAATTAAATACCTTTGAACTTTAAAAAGTTATCTGCATTTGGTTCATCCCCCTTCTTTCTTCTCACACTATTCAAACCCTTTGAAATCTGACTTTTGACTTCATAATTCAACTGACACTATGCTCTCCAACATTACAAATGTTGCCTTAATTGTGAAATCTAATATTTTTTTTTCCATTTCTCAGTTTTCTTAACTTCTTTGCTGCCTAGTACTATTGATTTCCTCATCTTAGATAATCACTTCATTATATATTTTTGTGACAATTCTTTCTTGATTTTCACATACAACCATCTGCCCATTTGTTCTGTCTATGTTTTATACATTTTTAATGTCATGACCACTAATTCTAATTACAGGAGTCCCCTAAGTATCTTTTGTTAAACTCTTATCTTCCATTTTAGAGTCACTATTATGTATTTGATCTAAAACAGAAGAACATTAAGGGTTTGGCAATTGGAATCAAGTGACTTGCTCAGGATTAGATAGCTAGGAAGGGTTTGAGGTCAAATTTGAACCCAGGTCCACCCATGTCTAGGCCTGTCTCTTTCTTTACCTATCTTCTCTTTTCTACCTCTATCTCCCTGTCCCCATCTCAGCCTTTTACTGTTTCTCTGTCCTTGAGTCTCTCTGAACTTAGCTTATATTTGAGCATCAGACAGAGAATCTAGCAATGGGGCCATATTTGAAGACGTTCCAATGATATGATATGCCCAAATTTGAAATGACCCACCATGGGGGTTTTAAACTCCAGGGTTACTTCTCTGTCATGATAATAAGATAAGGTTTTATCCCAGATCAGCTGAATTAATAGAAAAAAATTATAGTAGTTTCCAGCTGGAAGAAAACTTAGAGATTATCTGATTTACACTTTTATTTAAACCAAGGAGAAGTTTCAG
The DNA here is from genome assembly GCF_027887165.1 of Monodelphis domestica. Classification (NCBI taxonomy): domain Eukaryota; kingdom Metazoa; phylum Chordata; class Mammalia; order Didelphimorphia; family Didelphidae; genus Monodelphis; species Monodelphis domestica. The sequence goes on along the minus strand of NC_077227.1, from coordinate 686,142,277 downwards.
TTTCAGTCTTAGGTGAGAATTTACCCAAGATCACACAACTAGTTAGTGGCAGAACTAGAACTAGGCCCCAAGGTCCTTGAATGTCAGTGCTGTGCTCTTTCTACTGCACCTTAATATATCTAGATAATTATAGGAAGCATACTTCAATTTCACAGTACAGACAAGTCTCAAGCGTCCTGGACTCTCAACCATCTCTTTGCTTTATGGTCTCTAACAAGTTACAATATTTTAAATTTCTATATGAATCTTACAATTATCACTTTAAAGATATGCATGTTTTATCTGAAATAACATATTTCAAACTCAAAAAGATCAGAGAATTGTGTAGAAATGGGATTTAGAAGAAATAAGGGAAATGAAATGAATATAAATGGGTCTTAGGAGTATGAACCGTGACAATATAATTTTTCCTTCAACTGCTGCTGTTAAGAAAAGATGAATTACTATGTAGTACTTTTATGTTTCATACAATATTAAAATTAACAAGAAATTCCCACTGACCACATAGGTCATAATTATATAAAATATAGTATAAAGTAGTAAACAGATATAAAGTAACAAGAAGGGAAGGGAATGCCAAATATCCTCCCTAGGACAAGCTCAAGGAAAAATCTTGGCATCACTGACTTTATGGCTTCTTCATGCTGTCACTTTGATTTAGCTCAAAGGACACAAAAGCCAAAATAAATTATCTAAGCCCACCCAAAACAAGACTAGATACAATGAAGATGGAACAAAAGATCTGGCAATCCTGGAATTTTGGAACAGAACATGTTAGACCATAGAAAAGAGCATATTAGTCCTGAAAGGAACCATTGAACAGCCTATATTAGAGCTGGAAAGTGCCTTAGAGTATAGAATGTCTCAAGTGGACTATTACTAAATGCCAGAAGGGAACAGAATTTGGGACATAGGTTGCTAGAACATAAACTACTGGACTTACAAAGCACCATAGAATATTTTCATAGAAATATAGATACATGCATAAATATGTACATACATAGACAAATGGATAGATATAATTTCTATGACACTTCTTACAACAAGAACTTCCCTCTCAATATCTGTATAGCACAATTAGTCCTTTATTCTCCTTTACCACTGAAGAAAATCTGGTTTACAAGAATGAAGTGGACTTCCGGTTAAGATGGCGGCTTAGAGAAAGCTGAAGTTCAGATCTCCGGAAAACCCTTCCCGACCGATCTCAAACTAGAAGCTCCTAAGGCGCCGAAATTCAAAACGATCAACAGCACAGACCCTGGGAACCCTCCTCCTGGACCTGGACCCGGTTCAAAAGGTACGGCTCCCCTTAAAAGCCAGAACCCGAGATCCCTCGGACCTCAGGGGTAGGAGCGCAGAGTCCAAGGCTCCGGGAAGCGGCAGCCGTGCCGGGCTCAGAGAGCAGGGTCTGAGGAACAACAACCCTCAGGGTCTTCTACCCAAGTCCCAGTCCGGGTGAAAGTTACTGCCTGGGGCTTCCGCTGCAGAGAGCCGGTAGGTCCAGGTGAAAGTTACTGCCTGGGGCTTCCGCTGCAAAGAGCCGGGTCGGTCAAAGAGCCGGTCGGTCCAGGTGAAAGTTACTGCCTGGGGCCTCCGCTGCAAAGAGCCGCTCAGTCCGGGTGAAAGTTACTGCCTGGGGCCTCCGCTGCAGAGAGCTGGTCAAAACAACAGCAACCCTCAGGGCGGGCAAGACAGCCTCACGGGCTGGATCCTTCTATCCAAGTCTCAGTGAAAGTCTGTGCTCTCGGAGCTTGGGGAAGCGGCAGCCCATCCCCCCCGCAGGCCGACGAAACAGCCTCAGGGCCAGCGATTCTGAAGGCAACTTCCGGAAATCGAGCCAGGGGGAGAGTGTGGCCTCGTGGTCCGACCCTTCCATTCCAGTTCCAGTGAGGCATATTCAGTTTAACCCAGGGAACGCTCATAGAACCAACATCTGCCCAGGACTAAAGCCACTGATCACCAGACAAAGACAAGAAAAGCCAATCCTCCACGTTCAGAGATGACAAATTCCACAGAAGCACAGAAGCCCCAAAATACCAAGAAAAATAAGAAGAAAGGGGCGACTCTGGACACATTCTATGGAGCCAAAATACAAAATACAGAGCAGATAGAAGAAGATATACAAGAAAATTCTCCAAAATCTTCCAAAGGAAATAGAAACTCTCCACAAACCCATGAAGAATTTGAATCAGAAAGGACCAAAAAGATGGAAGCCCTCTGGGAGGAAAAGTGGGAAATGATGCAAAAGAAATTCACGCATCTACAAAACCAGTTTGACCAAACTGTAAAAGAAAACCAGGCTTTAAAGCAAGAACTAATAAAGCAAAGCCAAAACACCAAGAAATTAGAAGAGAACATAAAATATCTCACCGACAAGGTGATAGATCTGGAAAACAGGGGGAGAAGAGAAAATTTAAGAATAATTGGACTCCCAGAAAAGCCAGAAATAAACACCAAACTGGACATGGTGATACAAGATATAATCAAAGAAAATTGCCCAGAGATTCTAGAACAAGGGGGCAATACATCCACTGACAGAGCTCACAGAACACCTTCTACACTAAACCCCCAAAAGACAACTCCCAGGAATGTAATTGCCAAATTCCAAAGCTATCAAACAAAAGAAAAAATCCTACAGGAAGCCAGAAAAAGACAATTTAGATATAAAGGAATGCCAATCAGGATCACACAAGACCTTGCAAGTTCTACGCTGAATGATCGTAAGGCATGGAACATGATCTTCAGAAAGGCAAGAGAGCTGGGTCTCCAACCAAGAATCAGCTACCCAGCAAAACTGACTATATACTTCCAAGGGAGAGTATGGGCATTCAACAAAATAGAAGACTTCCAACTTTTTGCAAAGAAAAGACCAGAGCTCTGTGGAAAGTTTGATACCGAAAATCAAAGAGCAAGGAATACCTGAAAAGGTAAATATTAAGGAAAGGGGAAAAATGTTATCTTCTTTTACTCAAACTCTCTTCTATAAGGACTCCTCAACTGATAGAAAGAAGGCAGGAGTGGTAATCATGATATCTGATAAAGCCAATGCAAAAATAGACCTGATCAAAAGGGATAGGGAAGGTAATTATATTTTGTTAAAAGGGACTCTAGACAATGAGGAAATATCATTAATCAACATGTATGCACCAAATAATATAGCACCCAAATTTCTAATGGAGAAACTAGGAGAATTGAAGGAAGAAATAGACAATAAAACCATACTAGTGGGAGACTTAAACCAACCATTATCAAATTTAGATAAATCAAATCAAAAAATAAATAAGAAAGAGGTAAAAGAAGTGAATGAAATCTTAGAAAAATTAGAATTAATAGACATATGGAGAAAAATAAATAGGGATAAAAAGGAATACACCTTCTTCTCAGCACCACATGGCACATTCACAAAAATTGACCATACATTAGGTCACAGAAACATAGCACACAAATGCAAAAAAGCAGAAATAATGAATGCAGCCTTCTCAGATCACAAGGCAATAAAAATAATGATTAGTAATGGTACATGGAAAACCAAATCTAAAACCAATTGGAAATTAAACAATATGATACTCCAAAACCGTTTAGCTAAAGAAGAAATCATAGAAACAATTAATAATTTCATCAAGGAAAATGACAATGGCGAAACATCCTTTCAAACCTTTTGGGATGCAGCCAAAGCGGTAATCAGAGGCAAATTCATATCCCTGAAAGCTCATATTAACAAACAAGGGAGAGCAGAGATCAATCAATTGGAAATGCAATTGAAAAAACTCGAAAGCGATCAAATTAAAAACCCCCAGCAGAAAACCAAATTTGAAATCCTAAAAATTAAGGGAGAAATTAATAAAATCGAAAGTGATAGAACTATTGATTTAATAAATAAGACAAGAAGCTGGTACTTTGAAAAAACAAACAAAATAGACAAAGTACTGGTCAATCTAATTAAAAAAAGGAAGGAAGAAAAGCAAATTCACAGCATTAAAGATGAAAAGGGGGACAGCACCTCCAATGAGGAGGAAATTAAGGCAATCATTAGAAATTACTTTGCCCAATTATATGGCAATAAATACACCAATTTAGGAGAAATGGATGAATATATACAAAAATACAAACTGCCTAGACTAACAGAAGAGGAAATAGAATTCTTAAATAATCCCATATCAGAAATTGAAATCCATCAAGCCATCAAAGAACTTCCTAAGAAAAAATCCCCAGGGCCTGATGGATTCACCTGTGAATTCTATCAAACATTCAGAGAACAATTAACCCCAATACTATACAAACTATTTGACATAATAAGCAAAGAGGGAGTTCTACCAAACTCCTTTTACGACACAAACATGGTACTGATTCCAAAACCAGGCAGGTCAAAAACAGAGAAAGAAAACTATAGACCAATCTCCCTAATGAATATAGATGCAAAAAATTTTAAATAGGATACTAGCAAAAAGACTCCAGCAAGTGATCAGAAGGATCATTCACCATGATCAAGTAGGATTCATACCAGGGATGCAGGGCTGGTTCAACATTAGGAAAACCATCCACATAATTGACCACATCAACAAGCAAACTAGCAAGAACCACATGATTATCTCAATAGATGCAGAAAAAGCCTTTGATAAAATACAACACCCATTCCTATTAAAAACACTAGAAAGCATAGGAATAGAAGGGTCATTCCTAAAAATAATAAACAGTATATATCTAAAACCAACAGCTAATATCATCTGCAATGGGGATAAACTAGATGCATTCCCAATAAGATCAGGAGTGAAACAAGGATGCCCATTATCACCTCTACTATTTGACATTGTACTAGAAACACTAGCAGTAGCAATTAGAGAAGATAAAGAAATTGAAGGCATCAGAATAGGCAAGGAGGAGACCAAGTTATCACTCTTTGCGGATGACATGATGGTCTACTTAAAGAATCCTAGAGATTCAACCAAAAAGCTAATTGAAATAATCAACAACTTTAGCAAAGTTGCAGGATACAAAATAAACCCACATAAATCATCAGCTTTTCTATATATCTCCAACACAGCTCAGCAGCAAGAACTAGAAAGAGAAATCCCATTCAAAATCACCTTAGACAAAATAAAATACCTAGGAATCTATCTCCCAAGACAAACACAGGAACTATATGAACACAACTACAAAACACTCGCCACACAACTAAAACTAGACTTGAACAATTGGAAAAACATTAACTGCTCATGGATAGGACGAGCCAATATAATAAAAATGACCATCCTACCCAAACTTATTTATCTATTTAGTGCCATACCCATTGAACTACCAAAATACTTCTTCACTGATTTAGAAAAAACCATAACAAAGTTCATTTGGAAGAACAAAAGATCAAGGATATCCAGGGAAATAATGAAAAAAAACACATATGATGGGGGCCTTGCAGTCCCAGACCTCAAACTATATTACAAAGCAGCAGTCATCAAAACAATTTGGTACTGGCTAAGAAACAGAAAGGAAGATCAGTGGAATAGACTGGGGGAAAACGACCTCAGCAAGACAGTATACGATAAACCCAAAGATCCCAGCTTTTGGGACAAAAATCCACTATTCGATAAAAACTGCTGGGAAAATTGGAAGACAGTGTGGGAGAGACTAGGAATAGATCAACACCTCACACCCTACACCAAGATAAATTCAAAATGGGTGAGTGACTTAAACATAAAGAAGGAAACCATAAGTAAATTGGGTAAACACAGAATAGTATACATGTCAGACCTTTGGGAGGGGAAAGGCTTTAAAACCAAGCAAGATATAGAAAGAATCACAAAATGTAAAATAAATAATTTTGACTACATCAAACTAAAAAGCTTTTGTACAAACAAAACCAATATAACTAAAATCAGAAGGGAAACAACAAATTGGGAAAAAATCTTCATAGAAACCTCTGACAAAGGTTTAATTACTCATATTTATAATGAGCTAAATCAATTGTACAAAAAATCAAGCCATTCTCCAATTGATAAATGGGCAAGGGAAATGGATAGGCAGTTCTCAGATAAAGAAATCAAAACTATTAACAAGCACATGAAGAAGTGTTCCACATCTCTTATAATCAGAGAGATGCAAATCAAAACAACTCTGAGGTATCACCTCACACCTAGCAGATTGGCTAACATAACAGCAGAGGAAAGTAATGAATGCTGGAGGGGATGTGGCAAAGTAGGGACATTAATTCATTGCTGGTGGAGTTGTGAACTGATCCAACCATTCTGGAGGGCAATTTGGAACTATGCCCAAAGGGCGACAAAAGAATATCTACCCTTTGACCCAGCCATAGCACTGCTGGGTCTGTATCCCAAAGAGATAATGGACACAAAGACTTGTACAAAAATATTCATAGCTGCGCTCTTTGTGGTGGCCCAAAACTGGAAAACGAGGGGATGCCCATCAATTGGGGAATGGCTGAACAAACTGTGGTATATGTTGGTGATGGAATACTATTGTGCTCAAAGGAATAATAAAGTGGAGAAGTTCCATGGAGACTGGAACAACCTCCAGGAAGTGATGCAGAGCGAGAGGAGCAGAACCAGGAGAACATTGTACACAGAGACTAATACACTGTGGTATAATCGAACGTAATGGACTTCTCCATTAGGGGCGGTGTAATGTCCCTGAACAACTTTCAGGGATCCAGGAGAAAAAAAAAACACCATTCATAAGCAAAGGATAAACTATGGGAGTGGAAACACCGAGAAAAAGCAACTGCCTGAATACAGAGGTTGAGGGGACATGACAGAGGATAGACTTTAAATGAACACTCTAATGCAAATACTATCAACAAAGCAATGGGTTCAAATCAAGAAAACATCTAATGCCCAGTGGACTTACGCGTCGGCTATGGGGGGTGGGGGGGAGGAAAAGAAAATGATCTATGTCTTTAACGAATAATGCTTGGAAATGATCAAATAAAATATATTAAAAAAAAAAAAAAAAAAGAATGAAGTGATTTCTCTATAATCACCCTAATCTTAGGTCTTCCAAGATGTGACTCCAATCCAGAATTTTATTCACAGTCTGATCCACCAAAGTAATCCCTCTTTATGGCATCCCCAACCTTGATTCTTCACACATGGAAATAAATGGCCCACATAGGTTTATTGCTCCTTCCTAACAGTTTAACAACTTTTCTAATACACAATTTACTCTCTAATGTAAGACTTGGTAGTAGAAAGGGAAGGAGATGGACCTGTAGCTGAGAAATTTGGATACTTGTTCAAAAACATTTTGCAGAGGAAGCCCCCTCTTTCTCTGAAGCTCAATAGGTTCCAGTTTCCTGTAAAATGCCATTTATTGTAAATCACCAATCAAACAATGAGAATGAAAACACTTCTGCTTAAAGGAGGTTTCCATAATGTACACATTTTTTTTCAAAACATTGCCTTGGGAGTAATCAGGAATCAAGAAGTTATGATAAGAGGTTGAGAAATTGATGGGCAGGATATGTAGTCAGTCTTAGGTCTGATTTGGCAAATCAGACTCAGTAAATTCATCTTCCTTAACTAGACAGTCAGAGTGGTTAATAGGAAAAAAGAATGGGCAAAGTAAGGAACTCAAATTTGTCAAAATTGGGGCATAATGTACAAGGAAAATGTCCAGTGGGTATGACACAGGAAGCAAATTTTGATGGGTTTCCATAAAAGCACATATTTTTCATGTGGAAAATATATATATACTTCATAGTCAATGCGTATTTAATCATCATTCATGTTACAGTAAAGGTTTAAAAGAAATAAAGGAGAGTGGGAAAAAATGATTCAGAATTAAAAGACATATTTCAGTTCTGACTCCATTTCTTATATTGCTTGTATATCATTAAATGAATCACTACACCTCTTACTCTCAGTATCTTCATCTGTAAAATGGAACTAATAACCCATGTGCTGATTATCACACAAATATGTTAGGAGAAAAGCAATTTGTAAATCATAAATGAAAATAAAAATGTGTTAGGATAACTGAGATTTACTGTAACACTGTTAAAAGATCATTTTATCTTAATACCAAATTTCAGTCCTAGCTCAGCTACTAGTTAGCTACATGATCATGTATGGGCAAATAACTTCTGTGCTTTGAAATGTTTCTCTTCTGGATAATGGAGATATTTGTATCATCTACCACGATAGGAAAGTACTTTTTCAAACCTAAGGTAAAACTGAAGAGAGTAAAAATTCTTTTATTTTAAATATTCCTGAAACACAAGGTGATTATTTTAAGAATGCAATTGGTGCATGGAATTTGGAGTTAACTGCAATTTCAGAGATCCTGTAGTCCAAACTATTTGTTTTCCCAATGAGAAAACTAGGGACTCAATCATACAGAAACCAAGAGTGCTGACTCTAAATTCAATATTCTTTCCTTGACATTAAATAATCACATAATTTTAGAGCTGGAAGGGATCTCAGTGGTGATATAGCCCAGCCCATGTGTACCAAAGAAAGATCCCTTATCATTCAAAAACACCCTTATTAATTGGCCATTCAGATTCTGCTTGAGGATTTTCCATGGAGAGAATATATATTACTTCTCAAAGGAGGCAATGGTATGATTTAAAATCATATTTAAGTTCCAGTTGTAGACCTAGAGTCTGTGTATTAGAATTGGAGTCAGAAGAAAGTTATTATTTAAAATTTATGTAACCATAAGCATGTTACTTAAGTGTTTTGAGTTTCAATTTTCTCACTTTCAAAATGAAGTTAAAATTGGTAGTACATATCTTTACATGTTATTATAGAATATGTTATTAATTGAGTTTAAAAAAATAAATCATAAAGTGCCATTCATGGTGTCCCAAAATGCTATTTTAGGGTGCAATAGTTTAAAAAGTGGCATTGTAGCCTAAAACTGCACTAAGACTTTTGGGACATATTATATAAAATAAATTCCAGTTGTTGATTATTTTTGTTCTTATTGTCATCACCTTCAGATTCTTTTTAGGTTTTATTAAGGGATTTATATTCTGGCTCACTCTCTTGTCTTCCCTGTATTTTTTTTCCTAAACATTCACAGATGACTTGAAGAAATATGAATAATCCTTCCAACTTGAAAATTTATGCCTATCATCCTCACCCACATTGAAATATTCATGTGATCCCACTGGATCAGTGCAGAAAAAAAAAGATGAGCCAAAAAGCATTCATGGGAAATACATTTCCTGTGGGCTCTTCCAGCCAGAGTGGTCTGGTGCAGGGTTGGGCCCCAGCATCTCCCTAGCCAAAGGAATGCATTTGTATATCAAAAGGCACTTTTGGAATGGTTGTCCCAGCAGCATTTAAAAGAAAACCCATCCCAGCTGCAAGAAGAATGCCTCAATCAGGCCTGCAGCTGCATGCCTCCAGGGAAGAATGGCATTGTCCAAGAGAAGAAGGCCCTGGAAGGAAAGCTCCAGGGGCTTGGACCAATCATGTCATTCACACACACTCATGGAGGAAATTAGCCAAAGTGGAAAGCATTGCTCTTGGAGTCAGAAAGCCTGGTTCAGCTTCCATCTCTGTCACTTACTGAATGGGACTGAGGCAAATTACTTAACTGCTAGGCATCTCAATTTCCTCAGCTGTCAAAGGAGCAAGTTGGAACCAATGGTTTCTAAGGCACTTTGCATCCTAATATTCAGTGAAGTCAAAGTTTTCCCAGGGAGATAAGGAGTAAGCTAAGAAGGTGACCTTGAAATCCTCCTAAAAACATTCATTAAGTCATAATTCAGTTGTGAGTGAATCACTAGGATGTAAATTAGTATGAGCTCAGATATGATTCTGGATACTTAATAGCTATAATATACAGATATATACATTGAATTATATAGTAATATCTGCATAAAGATGAACACGCATATATATTATCTATGTGGTATATAGATAATATGTATGTACTTTTGTTTGAGAAGCACTGTACTTTTTACAAAGACTATTTCCATGTTATACTTACATCAATTCTTGTGCATTAGCTGCTATTATTTTTTCTGTTTTGTAATGGGACAAAACTGAGACAAAAAGAGGTTAAATGACTTATCCAGGGTTACACAGCTCTGTGTGTGTGTTAACTACGCTACCAGCTCTCTTTGGGGATGTTTAGCCTAGAGGAGAAAAGAATCTTAGTGATATTATAGGTCTCTTAATGTGTTTGAGCCCTGTTTTGTGGAAAAGAGATAATATATGTTTTAGCTGTCTCCAAAGGATGGAAGAAGGAAAAATGGGTAAAATGAATAAACCGATGTATTTCAATTCTACTCAAAAAAACACTTTGGAAGGATTATATTCTATTCAAGAATGAAAACATCTTCCTCCAAAGGGTATGGTTTCACTTTCAGTAGAGGTCTTTTTTTAATTTATTTAGTAAATTTCAAACATTATTCCTTGGTTACAAAAATCATTTTCTATACTTCTCTCCCCTCCCACTCCCCTCCCATAGCCAATGCACAATTCCATTGGGTATTGCATGTGTCCTTGTTCAGAACCCATTTCCATGTTGTTGGTATTTGCACTAGGATGTTCATTTAGAGTCTACATCCCTAACCATACCCCCTCGACCCATGTCATTGAGCAGTTGTATTTCTTTGGTGCTTTCACTCCCACAGTTTTTCCTCTGAATGTAAATAGTGTTTTTTCTCCTGTATCCCTCCGGGTGGTTCAGGATCACTGCATTACCACTAATGGAGAAGTCCATTACATTCGATTGTATCACAGTGTATCAGTCTCTAAGTACAATGTTCTCCTGGTTCTGTTCCTTTCACTATGCATCACTTCCTGGAGGTCATTCCAGTTCCCATGGAATTCCTCCACTTTATTATTCCTTTGAGCAAAATAGTATACAATAGTATTCCATCACCAACAGATACCACAATTTGTTCAGTCATTCCTCAGTTGAAGGGCATTCCCTCATTTTCCAATTTTTGGCCACCACAAAGAACATAGCTATGAATATTCTTGTACAACTCTTTTTTCTTATTATCTCTTTGGGGTACAAACCCAGCAGTGCTATGGCTGGATCAAAGGGCAGACAGTCTTTTATCGGCCTTTGGGCATAGTTCCAAATTGCCCTCCAGAATGGTTGGATCAATTCACAACTCCACCAGCAATGAATTAATGTCCCCACTTTGACACATCCACTCAAGCATTCATTACTTTCCATAGCTGTCATGTTAGCCAATCTGCTAGGTGTGAGGTGATACCTCAGAGTTGTTTTGATTTGCATCTCTCTGATTATAAGAGATTTAGAGCACTTTTCCATGTCTTATTAATAGTTTTGATTTCTTTAACTGAAAATTGCCTATTTGTGTCCCTTGCCCATTTATCAATTGGAGAATGCCTTGATTTTTTGTACAATTGATTTAGTTCTTTGTAAATTTGAGTAATTAGACCTTTGTCAGAGGTTTTTGTAATGAAGATTGTTTCCCAGTTTTTTATTTCCCTTCTGATTTTGGTTACATTGGTTTTGTTTGTACAAAACCTTCTTAATTTGATGTAGTTGAAATTATTTATTTTATATTTTGTGGCTCTTTCTAAGTCTTGCTTGGTTTTAAAATCTTTCCTTTCCCAAAGATCTGACATGTATACTATTCTGTGTTCACCTAATTTACTTACAGTTTCCTTCTTTATGTTCAAGTCACTCATCCATTCTGAGTTTTTCTTGGTGTAGAGTGTGAGGTGTTGATCCAAACCTAATCTCTCCCACACTGTCTTCCAATTTTCCCAGCAGTTTTTGTTGAATAGTGGATTTTTGTCCCCAAAAGTGGGCTCTTTGGGTTTGTCATATACTGTTTTGCTGAGGTACCTTACCCCAAGTCTATTCCATTGATCCTCTTTTCTGTCTCTTAGCCAGTACCAAATTGTTTTGATGAGTACAGCTTGACAGCAAGGCCATCTTCCTTTGTATTTTTTTTTCATTATTTCCCTGGGTATCCTTGATCTTTTGTTCTTCCAAATGAACTTTGTTATTTTTTTTTCTAATTCAGTAAAGAAATTTTTTGGAAGTTCAATGGGTATGGCACTAAATAAATAGATAAAATTTGGGTAGGATGGTCATTTTTATTATGTTAGTTCATCCTACCCATGAGCAGTCAATGTTTTTCCAATTTTTTAGATCTATTTTTAATTACATGGAGAGAGTTTTGTAGTTGTGTTCATATAGTTCCTGTGTTTGTCTGGGCAGACAGATTCCCAAGTATTTTATATTGTCTGGGGTGATTTTAAATGGAATTTCTATTTCTAAATCCAGCTACTGTGATGTGTTGGATATATATAGAAATGCTGATGACTTATGTGAGTTTATTTTGTATCCTGTAACTTTGCTACAGTTGTTGATTATTGCAACTAGCTTTTTAGTTGATTCTCTAGGATTCTTTCAGAAGATCATCATATTCTCTGCAAAGAGTGATAGCTTTGTCTCCTCATTGCCAATTTTAGTACATTCAATTCCTTTTTCTTCTCTAATTGCTACTGCTAGTGTTTGTAGTACAATGTTAAATAATACAGGTGACAATGGGCATCTTTGTTTCACTCCTAATCTTATTGGGAATGCATCTAGTTTATCCTCATTGCAGATGATGTTGGCTGATGGTTTTGAATAGATACTGTTTATTATTTTTAGGAAAGACCCATCTATTCCTATACTTTCGAGTGTTTTCAATAGGAACTGTGTTGCATTATGTCAAAGGCTTTTTCTGTGTCTTTTGAGATAATTATGTGATTTTTGTTGGTTTGCTTGTTGATATGGTCAATTATGTGGATGCTTTTCCTAAAATTGAACCATCCTTGCATTCCTGGTATAAATCCCACCTCATCATAGGGAATAACCCTTGTGATGACTTGCTGAAGTCTTTTTGCTATTATCCTATTTAAGATTTTTTGCATCTATGTCCTTTCAGGAGATTGGTCTAGTTTTCTTTCTCCCTTTCTGACCTGCCTAGCTTTGGAATCAGTACCATATTTGTGTTGTAAATGGAATTTGGTAGAAGTTCCTCTTTGCTTATTATGTCAAATACCTTGTATAGTATTGGGATTAGCTGTTCTTTGAATATTTGATAGAATTCACGTGTGAATCCATCAGGCCCTAGGGATTTTTTCTTAGGGAATTCTTTGATGGTCTGTTCAATTTCTTTTTCTGATATAGGATTATTTATGAATTCTATTTCTTCTTCTGTTAATCTAGGCAATTTATATTTTTGTAAATCTTCATCCATGTCACCTAGATTGCCATATTTATTGCCATGTAGTTTGGCAAAAGAGTTATTAATGATTGCCTTAATTTCCTCTTCATTGGAGGTGAGGTTCCCCTCTTTGTCTATGATACTGTTAATTTGGTTTTCTTCTCTCGTTTTTTTAAATTAGATTGACCAGTACATTGTCTATATTGTTTGTTTTTTTCAAAATACCAGCTTCTAGTCTTATTTATTAGTTCAATAGTTCTGTGACTTTCAATGTTATTGATTCACCCTTAATTTTTAGGACCTCTAATTTGGTTTTCTTCTGGGGGTTTTTAATTTGTTCCCTTTCGAGTTCTTTGATTTGCATGTCCAATTCATTAACCTCTGCCCTCCCTAATTTGTTAATATATGAACTCAAGGATATAAATTTTCCCCTGAATACTGCTTTGGCTGCATCCCATAAGGTTTAAAAGTATGTCTCACCATTGTCATTTTCTTCAATGAAATTATTAATTTTTCTTTGATTTGTTTTCTAACCAATTTTGGAGAATCATATTATTTAATTTCCAATTGATTTTTGATTTGGCTCTCCATGTACCCTTACTGATCATTATTTTTATTGCCTTATGATCTGAAAAGGTTGCATTTATTATTTCTGTTTTTTTGCATTTGTATGCCATGTTTTGATGACCTAGTATATGGTCAATCTTTGTGAATGTGCCATGTGCTGCTGAAAAGAAGGTGTATACCATTTTTGTCCATATTTATTTTTCTCCATATATCTATTAACTCTAATTTTTCTAAGATTTAATTCACCTCTTTTACCCCTTTCTTATTTATTTTTTATTTGATTTATGTAAATTTGATAGTGGTAGGTTCAGGTCTCCCACTAGTGTAGTTTTGCTATCTATTTCCTCCTTCAATTCTTCTAGTTTCTCCATTAGTAATTTGGGTGCAATACCATTTGGTGCATACATGTTGATTAGTGGTATTTCCTCATTGTCTATACTCCCTTTTATCAGGATATATTTACCTTCCCTATCCATTTTAATCAGGTCTATTGTTACTTTGGCTTTGTCAGATATCATAATTGCAACTCCTGCCTTCTTTCTCAGGTTTGCTTCTTGCAGACAAAATATGGTAGGATTTGGGATTCTTTCTAATCCACTCTCCTATTTGTCTATATTTTATGGGTGAGTTCATCCAATTTATTTTCAAAGTTATGATTGTCACTTGTGAATTCCCAAGTATTTTGATATCTTCTCCTAGTTCTGTCCTTTCTTCTTTTGCTATAACCTTTTAAACCAGTGGTTTACTTTTAATCAATCCTCTTAATCCCCTCCCTTGATATGCTTCCCTTTCTCATCCCACCCTTTTTGTTCCCTTCTTGTTGGGTTTTTTAGGAACTATTAAGTTCCCTTACCCCCTCTCATACCCTCCCTTTTTGTTCTCCCTCCCTCCTACCCCCCTTAATTTACCCTTCTCCCTTACCCTGTAGGATAAGATAGAATTTGGGATCCCAATGGATCTAAATGCTCTTCCCTCTCAAAGTTGATTTCACTGAGAGTTAGGTTTAAGTATTACCTATTAGCAATCTCTTCCTCTTCATCTTATGAGAGTATTCTTCCCCTCCCCTTCCCATGTGTATCTTTGTGTGTAAAAGATTATTCTATTTATTTTACTTCTATTTCTTCAAGTATCTCTTGGTACCATCATCGATCCCCCACCCACCCTTTTTCTTTTTTTTTCTTTTTTTTTTGTATATAACATCTTCTAACCCTTAATGCTCCAATCTATCTTTATGAGTGATTCTTTTAATTACTATAATTATACAATTTTTGAGCTTCACAAATAAAATTTTCCCCATATGTTAATATATAATTTGATCTAATTGTAACCCTTATAGAAGAGAGTTTGAATAAAGAAAACAAAAACATTTTCTCCTTTTCTCTTTCTTTTATATTTATCTTTTCATGTTTTTCTTGATCTTTGTGTTTGGATATCAAACTTTCCATTGAGGTCTGGTCTTTTCTTTAAAAATACTTGGAAATCTTCAATTTTGTTGAATGCCCATTCTTTCCCCTGGAAGAATATAATCAGTTTTGATGGATACATGATTCTTGGTTGAAGACCCAGTTCTCTTGCCTTTCTGAGCATCATGTTCCAGGCCTTGTGGTCCTTCAGTGTGGAAGCTGCCAGGTCTTGTGTGATCCTGATTGGTGCTCCTTGGTATTTGAATTATCTCTTTTTGGCTTCTTGTAGCATTTTCTCCTTAGCTTGAAAGCTTTGGAATTTGGCAATTAGATTTCTAGGAGTTTTCTTTTGGGGATTTAGTGTAGAGGGTGTTCTATGACCTCTTTCCCAATGTCTATTTTGCCCACTTGTTCAAGAACATCAGGGCAGTTTTCTTGGATGATTTCTTGTATTATGATGTCAAGATTTCTGTTCATTTCTGACTTTTCAGGTAGACCAATGATTCTCAGATTGTCTCTCCTTCCTCTGTTTTCCTGATCTTTTACCTTGTCAATGAGATATTTTATGTTTTCTTCTAATTTGTCAGGCTTTTGACTTTGATTTATTAATTCTTGCTGTTTTGCAATATCATTGTCTTCCAGTTGCCTAATTCTGGTCTTTAAAGACTGGTTTTCCTTTTCAGTTTGATCTATCCTACTTTCTGAGGCTTCCAGCTGTTTCTCCAATTGGGAGTTCTTGTCCCTGAGATTGCTGTATTCTCTTCGCATTATTTCCCATTTTTCCTGCCAGAAGGACTCTATCTTTTTGATAACCTCCAATTTAAATTATTCAAGAACTTGTGGACAATTTCCATTTCTTTTGGAAAGTTTTGGAGCATTTATTTGGATTTCCTCTTCTGCTTTTTCCTCCATAAAAATTAACCAAAATCAACCCCTTCCTCTTGCTTTTCTTGGTGTTGGGAAGTTGTTCCTGGGCACTCTTTGCCACCTCTATGGTTTTTCCTTCCCTTTCCAGTCAGAAATCTGAATGAGGAGGGCTGCCTTTCTGTATATGGATCTAATGAGCAAGGCTTTTGCCTTGGATAAGCTCTTGATTCTCTGCATCTGCGCTACCTTCCCTGGGGCGTTCAAGGTCTGTGCTACCCTGCATGCTGGCATTTCAGATGTTATTCCTCTCAGGGGTAAGTCCTTGTTGGTCTTATTCAGCTCCCGAGATCTATAGGTGCCCCTTGCTCACTCCAGGAGTGTCCTCCTCACACTCATTGATTATGGCATGATGGTACTGAGCACCTAAGATCTGAGCTTCCCTGCCCACCTGCCAGCGTTTTGGGTGTTACTGCTCTCAGGGGTAAGTCCTTGGTGGTCTTAGTCAGCTCCCAAGACCTAGAGCTTCCCCTTGCTCACTCCAGGGATGCCCCTTGCTTACTTGTTGATTCTGGGGTGCGTTAACTTTGTCTCTGGCTCTGTAGGTGTGGTGGGGGAGGGTAGATCAGCACAAGTTTGGGTGGGATCTTTTTCTCTCCCATATAGTGTGGAAATACCTGAATCCCATATACATTCAATGCTGAGCCCTAATTTAGAGTCCCTCTGTTCTTATGAGGATGGTTTTTTTGGGGGTCTTTTGAGGTCATCTCTATCATTGGGTCTGAGGAGGGTAAGTGAACTGGGTCTAATCTGCTGCCATGCTTACCCAGAAGTCCTCAGTAGAAGTCTTCTAGTGGAGGCTGAATAGCTTTTTGTTGGTGATGGCATTCATGCTTAGCTAAGAAATATAACATTTTTAGTTCCTTCCAGTTCTGAGATCTTAGGCTAAGAAATACCTGTGATATTTCTAGCATGTTTTAAAGTTTTTTAAAAGTTTAAAGTGTTTTAAAAAGGGAGTCTCCATTTTGCAATATTTCACTGGTATAGGGAAGACAATGTTGATCCCAATGAAAACTGGACCCAAGAGAGCCTGGAAGGAAGAGGAACCATCACCCCTCCCACTTCCAGTATTCATCCACCAAGGAAGCATTTACTACTTAACTAATCATTCATTATGTCCCAGGATCTATGCAAAGTCATAGGAATAAAAATATATTTAGAAAGATAGTCCCTGATCTCAAGGAGCTTATATTCTTTTTTGAAAAAAAATTGTTTAATTAATTTTGAATATTTTTCCATGATTTATACTCCTTACCCCCTTTTCCCTCCCCTCATCCCATAGCCAATGAGCAATTCAACTGGGTTTCACATGCATCATTGATCAAGACCTATTTCCATATAATTAATATTTGCACTAGAGTGATCATTTAGATTCTACATCCCCAATCATATACCCATCAAATCATGTGATCAAGGAAATGTTTTTCTTCTGTGTTTCTACAAGGAGCTTATATTCTAAGAAGGACAATGAGTGTGGGGTATAAAAGGCATCAGACAGGAGTGGAGCCCAGAATGTAATGAAGATGAAATACATGATCTCAGCATTTCCTTACCCAAAAGTTCTCAAGAGAACAATTCATTCAAAGGATGTAGCCACAAGCATTCATTGTACTTCCAGAGAGAGAAGTTCAGAGGTAGAATGAACTTTCAAGGGTTAAAAGTAAAGAAAACAAAATAAGTAATGAAACTAAGAGTGTCAGAAAGACATGAATGGCCATGTTTCTTTCCTTAACATGAAGGTTTGGGATGGAATCCATAAAAAAAAAAATCCAAGGGCAAAAGGGAAAAACTGTACTTTCATTTGGGGTAAAGAAGGCTAAGGGTGGTAGTAAATTCTAAGGTAAGGAATGGCTGGTGCATATTAGAAAGAGGTGTGTCAGGAGTGGAGCCTAAAGAGGATATTCCACTTTGGTTGAATTCTAACTTCTACACTTCACCCTACACAAGAGTGACATCAAAGCTTCTTTTCACTGTCTTATTCTTAAACATTCAGCCTCATTCAGGCTCTTCAGCCTCATCTACACCTGAGGTTCAATGTGGGACTTCATCAGATTTAAATGAGCTGGGTGTGAGGATAAAATTAACTCCCCTGCCCATTTTTAGATTTAATCACCAAAAAAATAAAAATCTTATTTAATCACTGAGTGGGGGAGGTTGGTGACCCACATGTACAATAGTGGGTGATGAATCAGAATTGACTGACTGCCCCCTGGGCAGTCCTAAGCAAAGCTTAAGCTGTAATTGGTAGACATAAAAATAGAGGAAGACACAGGAAGTGACACAGAAGAAAGTGTCTTTAAAAGAGAGTTACAGCTTCCTGTTGGGAATGCTTCTGGGAGTTCTGGAGTTCTTTGTGCTTGGGACTTCTGACTGTTCTCATTCTTTGGAGCTCTGAATTCCAGTTGGATGCTGGTGAAGAATCTTTTGGCTGGACCTGAGACCTTTCCTCATGAGACTGTTCTTAAATCTCTCCCTTTGTACTGACATGTGGTGAGTGAAAAGAGCTGACACCTTTCCTGGATTTCTGAAGAGACTAGCCTCAGGAGAGACCTACATCTTTGAGAGAGGCTTCCAGCATCCCCAGGTCCTAGGCTCAAAGCCAAGGCCTCTCCAGTTAAGGACTAAACTCTCTTGCCTGTGTTGAGTCAGGGGTTGGAGCAAAATATTTAGTGTGTAGACTGCGATATCTTACTCTATCCTCTCTCTGGTTTTCTTTCTTTACTCTTTTTATATTTTGTAAATAAATTATAAATAAATCTCTTTGGAATTAATTAAACTCCTGGTAACCCTACTCTTGAATAATCCAGTCCAACCTTTTATATAATACCCATTTTCTCCCCCTTAAAAGGTGCATGAATCACCAAATACATTTGTTCTGATAAGATAATGGACCATGGAACCTTAACATTTGCCATTTCAATTCTTCCCTAATGTTCATTAGACGTTACTATCTTTCTGGCTGCAATACCTTTTGCTACCACACAGAGGTCTTATGATATTAATTAATCTGAACTCAAAGGCTGATCAAATCTTTCATCTGCTTTATAGGTGACCCTTCTTATATGTTGAGTCTTATGAACAAAATGTGAGCTCCTTAAGCACAGAGACTCTGAAAATGAAATAAATATAGATATGTGTATGACTATACACATATATACATACACGTGTATTTGTATACATATGAATTTTAGTTTTACTCCACCCTGCTTAGTCTTTAGAATTCTAGCAACCAGAAATGTCTACATCCCCACTTAAGAATTAACTGTAAAGAGGATTGCCTATGACTGACATGTCCTAGCAAGTGACTAATCAGAAACAACTAACAGACTCCCTGGGCTCTCCTAACTCAAGCTTAAGCCACCATTGGTACATGTGAGACACAGGAAGTGATGTAAAGAACTGCCTATTTATTTCACATCACTTCCTCTCTCTTTCTCTCTCTAGGCGATGTTGGGCTCTCCCAGCAGCGTTGGGAGCTCTGGGTGGCATTTTGGCATGCTGGTGGGATTTTGCTCTATAGAGTGGTTTAGGTGAGGTGTCTTTCCTGAGAGACCTTGGTGAGTAGTAAGGCTGCTGATTCCTCCTTTCCTTGACCTCCTAAAAAGCATTATCTTCCTAGGAGGCACCTCATCTCAGAGGAGGCCTTGTGACTGAAAGCAGAGCTAGATTTAATGTTCTGAGAAGGCCCCTTGGCCAAGGCCTCTGAACTTCCCTTGGCTTAGGCTAATCCGGAGAAAATCTTATACCCCTTTCCATCTTCTCCTTCTAAATTACTTTCTTCTATTATAATTAAATCACCATAAAAATCCCAAACTAACTTGAGTATTTCATTGGGATTAAGTTTTAAACCCTGGCAACCACTAAAATAATATATTCAGTCAATAACTCTAATTTTACCCATTATATATATATATATATATGTATATATATATACAAACACATGAATATTTATGGATATGCTTATATACATATGTGTACATGCACACTTATAAACAGATATACATGTATGTGTATGTGTGTGCAATATACATATATCTCTATATATGCATGTCCATATCTTCATTCTTTTTTTTAATTAGTAGTTATTGTGGGTTAAAAATTGAATTTTAAGACAGAACATGAATATAAGTCCTAGCTCAGTATTTGCTAACTATATGATATTGGAGAAGTTTAGTTTGTAAAGAAAGAAAAATGCTTTACAAATAAAGGAAAATGACAACACCACTGGCCATTGTCTGGTTAGGCCACATCTAGATTATTGTTTCCAATTCTAGAAAAAAAACATTTCAGAACAAACAATCATAGGCTGGAGAGCATCCAGAAGAAAGGATAATGAGAGAATTTGAAGTGTTTCTACAAGAGTATTGATTGAAAAAAACTAATGATGTTTTACCTGAAGAAGAGGATACTTTGGAGAAATGTATTAGCTATTTCTAAATACTTGATGGGATACTATGCAGAAGAAATATTAGGCATATTTCCTTGATAGGAGAAGAGATTTAACAATTAGATTTGTCTAAAAGTGCGACTACCTCATAAAGCAGTGAGATTATCACCTCTGAATAGGTTAAAAGTAGCAGGCTAATTTTAATAAATATCTCATTTAATTCCTATCATTTGATAGTCACTTTACTACAATCCAGACAAATAAAGATAAAAACCAAACAGACTTCTCAACCAATATGCTTGAATTCTTCCGAAGGAAAACATCAAGTAAGCCAATAGATAAAAGGAAAGTAATACAAAGTATATTCAAGAGCATCAGTGTCAAAGTAGTTGTTCTTGGAGAGAAGACTGCCTTTTAAAGAGTCTTACAATAAAAGATGCGATATGGAAAAGCTATGATCTCTTTCAGGAGACAATCTCTACCCATTAGGAGAGGAAGTCAAAATTCTGGCTAGCGTGTTCCACAGAAGTCATAGAGAGTGAAAATTTAAGGTGAAAACAGACCAATGGAAAATTTTAGAGAACAAAGATTTTGCCTCATATGATCCTTAAAAATTCAATGTCCCAAGAACATGATTGAGTCCTTGCGAAGTCTGAATGGACAATTTGTTGCCATGGAGAATTCACAAGGCATCTATATCTATTTCATCATTACCCAACCACACGAGGGAAAGAAGGTCTCTAACATTGTGTTACAATTGGAAAATCTGCTCTGGAGAGACATAATCAAAGGGACAATATCTATGAGGTAGATGGAAAATGTCAGAATGATATTAGTAGTCAGAGAATTGGTATGTGACAAACTTTTAATAGAAAAGTATTTACCATAAGGGAAAAATGAGGTGTCTCTATTTAGAGTTGATAGTCCTAGTAAACCATATACAGGAAAATAAAATGAAGAAAAGAAAAATTAGAAGCAGCCAAAACAATTGTCACTTGGCAATAAGATATCTCTTCAGGGATGGACCACTAAGATCAAAGGAGAGATTAATTTATGTTGGCTAGATCCCACTAAAGAAGGTTAGGGCACATCTGTTGAAGACTGAATTGTAGAGATATTTCCCTTAAAAGATTAAGGTATTTAGAAATAATAAACAAGGCAAACCTATTTGGGTCACGTGACCTTTGCTAAAGTAAGGATAAAAGTATCTTTTCCCTTACCATAGCTAACATGTGAACTTAGTACTTTTTTTTTTCTGAAAAGGGATTATCATTTTTCATTGAACATGTGCTGCTTTGCATCTCAAAGAACAAAAGCCTGAGAAAGATATTCTGCTTATATGTAGTTTCACCACAGTTTAATATGGTATCAATAAGATTGTTAGATATAGTGAATATGAGATGGCATTTCTATTCCTGAGCCTACAACTATACTAATAACATAAAAATAAGAAATATGGAATACAAATTAACAAATACCTGTAGGGTATGTTGGAAAAGTTCTAAAATGTACAAACATAGAAATATTTTCTTTAAAAACTTTATAGAAACATCCAACAATAAATGACCATATTAACCTAGTGTTTGACAAACCTAAAAGATTCATGTTTCTGGAAGAAAAAAATTATAATTTGACAAAAACTGTTGAGAAAATTGGAAAACCATATAGCAGAAATTAGGCATAGACCCACAATTCACACCATATACCAAAGTATATGTAAATGTAAATGGATACATTTTATCCATTTACATTCAGTAAAAATGGAAACATTATTCAGAAATAAAAGGTAATATCATAATCATTATGGGAGTACAAAATAGTTTGTCAGACCTTTGGATAAGAGAAGAAATTAGGTCAGAATATGACATAGAGAATATTATGAGATGTAAAATTGATAACTTTGACTATATTTAATTAAAAAGTTTCCACACAAACAGAAACAGTGGAAACAAGATTAAAAGGCAAACAACAAACTGGGGGAAATTTTTATAACAAGTCTCTTTGGTAAAGCCTTCATTTTCAAATATTTAGAAAAATGAATCAAATCTATAAGAATACAAATCATTTCCAAGTTGAAAAATGGCAAAATGATATGAATAGGCAATTCTCATGTGAAGAAATAAAAACTATCTTTAGTAATATGAAAAAATGCTCCACATCATTATTGCTTAAAGAAATGCAAATTAAAATAACTCAAAGGTATTACCTTACACCCCTTAGACTGACTAATGGGAAAGAAAAGGAAAATGACAAATGTTGGAGGAGGTATGGAAAAATTGTGACACTAATATACTGATGGTTATCTGTTAATTGATAAGAGCATTCTAGAAAGAAATCTGCAAACATGCTTAAAGGTCCATAAAAAATGTATATATTCTTTGATCCAATAACACAACTACTAGGTCTATCCCAAAGAGATTAAAAATAGGTGAAAAACCTACCTGTACAAAAATATTTATAGCAATTCTTTTTTTGGTGGCAAAGAACTGGAAACTGAAGGAATGTCCATCAGTTGCAGAATACCTGAACAAATTGTATTTTATGCTTTTAATGGAATAATATTGTGTCATAAGAAAGGACAAACAGGATGATTGTACAAACCCTTAAAAGACTAATAATATAAAGTGATACATTATTATTATTACTGTATCCAACATTTTCTTGGTTCTGTTCCCTTTGTATCACTTTATATGGGAGGGGAGAAGATTGGGAGGGAGGGAGATAGCATGAATTGAAAATAATGCAAAATGAACTTCACAAAATTATATTGAAATGTAATCAGGAAACAATAAAATTTATATTTAATAAAAAATAAAACTATGGAACAAATGACCACTATACTACATAAACTACTTGGAAAATAAAGTCATTTTCTTTCATAAGAAAATGTATGGTATTGATTCCAAAGACAGATTAACAAGGAA
Source organism: Monodelphis domestica (assembly GCF_027887165.1). Taxonomy (NCBI): domain Eukaryota; kingdom Metazoa; phylum Chordata; class Mammalia; order Didelphimorphia; family Didelphidae; genus Monodelphis; species Monodelphis domestica. The sequence continues at coordinate 686,118,901 of NC_077227.1, read as the reverse complement.
AGAAAAACAGACTAAAACCATTTTTATTTATTTCATACTTTCTATATTTATTTCTGTGAGTAATAGTTCAAATCTCTTCTCAGATACTTACCATCTGACTTTTCCTGGTCAAGTTACTTAACATTGATTCCCTCATTTTCTTATTGTTTAAAAATGAACTAGAGAAGAAAATGGCAAACCACTCTAGTTTCTATTAAGAGACCCTCTAATGAAGTATCAAAGAATTAGACATAACTGAAAACGGTAGAACAACCAAAAAATAATATAAACTCTTTGAGTACAGGAATATCTTTTTTTATGTAATGGTATTCCCAGGTCCAGGCACAGTGCTTGATATTATTTATTAGATTACTGTTTTTAAACATTTATTCATTAATTATGTACCTACATAAAATAAATGCATTTAAGTAGATAAAGGTACCTTTTTCGATAACTGTGGGTTACATAGAGGTTCATGAGAGAATAGAGCAGATTTGATCTATCAGAAGCTGAATTTTAAGTTACTGGAATAAGGAAATTTATGAATATAGAGAATTAATGGAGTCTTCAAATAACACTAATTCATTTACCAATAGACAAGTGGGCAAAATCATGAATAAATATTTATCAAAAGGAACAAATGAAAATTATTAACAACCATATGGAAGTATGATCAAAAGTACTACAAATATTAAAATAAATGTTAATCAAAATAATTAACTATCTTCCCTTCATATCCATTGAATTGACAAAAATGACAAAAGATGAGAAGAATAAACATTGGAATGGATTGTAGAAAGAGTAAACCATTGGTAGAACTAAAATTTTTCTACCTATTCAGGACAGCAATTCAGAATTACATTAAGAAGATGATTAAACTGCCCAAACCTATTAATTCTAAGATTTCATTGATTGTCATTTATACTAAGTAGGTTAATGATAAAAATAAAATCCCATATACACCAAAATAATTTATTATAACAAAGAAACAGAAATCAATAAATTATCACAAAATACAAACTACCATACTCATTATCCTTATTTCATGCCTGAATTCCTGGGGGAGTCAGTTAACTCATCTTTGGAGTTCCCACCTTCCAGTACAACTAAACTGATTGAAGGGGTTGCAAGCCCATTCTTAGGTGTTTGTAGATGTAAGACCATGTTTCAGATTCAAATTCCATCTAGCCATCCATCCAATTCATCCAATTCATAACATCAATTTCCTTTTATAGACCTCTGATTCAACCCTCCCTTTTCCCATTTTTCACTTCCCTTGTCACTATTCACCTAAACTTTATGTTGTCTTTTATTATGAAATGTATTTCCATTGAGGATGTCTTTTTCTATCTGTCTCTCTTTTTCTGTGCATGTCTCTATCTCTATATTCCTCTCTCTGTCTCTTTATAAGCTCATGATAGACAGAGTCAGGAAGTAATGAATGTAATTCTTGCCTCTACTTACTAGGCATGTAATGTAGAACAAATCACTTAAATTCTTTGCTTCAGGTTCCTTCTCTGTAAAATAAGGATAATAATAATTACATACCTTCCTTATAGAGTTTTGTTGGGATCAAATGAGATAATACATAAATAGATATAAGGATCTTTTTCAAACCCTAAAGTGTTTAAAAATTGCCAACTATTACTACTTTAATATTTGCATCCCTAATGCTTAACACATTGACTAGCACAAGGTAGGAAATATATACACACACACATACATATGTATGCATTTATTTTCATACATACCCATGTATGTGTACTTATATATGTGTAGGTCTTTGTTATGTGCATTTATATATATATATATATATATATATATATATATATATATTCCATTTAATTGAAATTCATTCATTAAGTACAATGGACCAAGCACTTTATTACTAAGTGTTGGAGACAGAAACAAAAAATCAAACTTTCCTTGAGGAGCTTACATTAATTATATATATCAGGGGAGATAATACATAAATTTATACACATACAAATATATACAAGATACAGTTAAAGCATATATATATATATATGTATATATATATATATATATTTGGATTCTAAGACATTGGCACTGTGAATTTTAGATTTAGTTCACCCTGCTCAGTCTTTAGAACTCTAGCAACCAGGAATGTATAAACCCCCATTTGTGATTTATATATATATTTTTTATTATTTATTTATAGATAGATAGATAAATAGATTTTCTCCATCTTGTTTGGTCTAAGACCTAAGAACATGCACATCCACACTACATGGGCATGTGCTAGCTAATGACAAATCATAAACAACTGAATTCCCCCCTGGGCTTTCCTAAGCCAAGCTTGAGTCACCATTGGCACATGTGAGATGCAGGAAGTGATGTAGAGAACTGCCTTTGGAGTTCTCGTCTCTTCCTATGGAGAGGGCTAGATGCCAGTTCTATCCTGGACTTTGAGTTTGGAGGAGCCCCCCCGACATCTTCCCTTCAGATCAGTCACGTGAGTGATAAGGACTGACTCCCTTCTTTCCCTTGGCTCTCCAAGATCTTAAACTCCTGCCTTGGCTCAGCCTGAGCTAGAGCAGTTTTGAGTTAACTACTCTCTCTCTCTCTCTCTCTCTCTCTCTCTCTCTCTCTCTCTCTCTCTCTCTCTCTCTCTCTCTTAATTTCTTCCTCCTGCTGTAATTGAATCACCATAAAACTCCATTCTGACTTCAGTGTTTCATTTAGGATTTTATAAATAAAATCCTTGGTGACCAATAATTATTATATTCAGTCTCAACAGCTAAATTTAACCCTTACACATTTAAGGATTAAGTGTGGGGGAGGAAGGTCTATGACTCACATGTGCTAGCAAGCGACAAATCAGAAATGACTGAATGACCCCCTGGGCTGTCCAAAGCCAAGTTTAAGCCACCATTGGTACATGTGAGACACAGGAAGTGATATAAAGAATTGCCTTTATATTTCCTTTCACTTCCTGTGAGAGGTACTTTGCAGTCTTTGGTGGTGGTACTTGAGTTGGAGGAGCTCTGGAGAGTGGGACCTCAGACTGCTTCCCTGAGATGTCCATGTAGTTAGTGTTAAGGCTGACTCCATGTTTCCTTGGCCCTTTCTGAAGGCACCAGCCTCCAAGGAGGCCCCTCATCTTGGAGGAGGTCTCATGGCTGGAAACCCAGCTAGAGTTAATCTTCTGGAAAAGCCCCTTGGCTGAGGCCTCTGAACTCTTCCCTGGCCCAGATCAGGCCAGAGCAGATCTTCCCTTCCCCCTTTCTCTCTTTCATTCCTAATTTCTTCCTTCTATTGTAATAAATCACCATAAGATTCCATTCTGACTTGAGTATTTCATTGGGGTTTAGAATTCAAATCCCTGGTGACCACTAAAAAATATATTCAGCTCAACCCTAAAATTGACCCTTAACAGCACACTGGAGAAGAAGATAAGAAGGCCTGAAAAAGTCGTGATCGCTCTAAATCTTGAAGAAGTTAAAGATTCCAAGAAGCAGAAGTAAAAATGGAGATCATTATAAGCATGATGGAAAGCCAGAGAAAATAATACAGATATTTGAGGAGGAATATTATATATGAGAAGCATCCTTATGACTGAACTGGAGGATTTCTGAAGGGTAATAATGTTTAAGGAGATGAAACATAGAAAAGGGCCAGGTTGTGCAGAACTTGATATTTTGAAGACAGTTTATAAGAGTTTATAAATTCAATTCAAAGAATAATATGGGACTCCCAATATTAAGATTTTTTTTTAGTAGGAAGTTTCCTATATGTCATGTAAAATAAAATGCAATGTTCTTTAAAGGGAAACAAAGGAATAGGAAAATGAAAACAGAGTAAGATTTGGTGGCCACTTCAGTCCCCAGATAGCTTAATTCAAGCCCTATCAATCTTTCTGGACCCTTTTTCCAGTTATGTATCGGACTCCATTTTGCAATGGTGAGAATTGAAGATGGTCTGCTATTTTTGGTATACGGTTGAAAGTATCAGTTATATGCTAACTATTTCATGAAGCATATATAAAGTTTAAACCTCTTAATCTTAAAAAAGTGTTAAAAATATGTATACAGAAAGAGAGCGACAATCTGTACCTATCTAATATCAGCATAACCATAGAGTTCCCTAAGAGATTTATGATATCAGCAATCAGAAGACAATATAGACTTTATATGTACAGAACTGGCCAATATATTTGGATGCCAGTATTGATTAAGGTCATCTCAATTTCTCCAAAGATTTTTCAGAGTATTCATAGCATAAAAGCAGGCCACATTCCCTGAACACTCTGACAGATTTGTCAGCTGTACAGCAAACTTAAAAATGTAGAAAATAAAGGTATTATGAACATTAAACACAGAAAGCTACACTTCAAACATTGAACCAGAGAAGATCAATTTTAGTTTTTCTAGGACCTTAGACATGGGAAGATCATTTAAGGAAGTAATAGTATAAGAGCTACCATATTTTTACATCATGACCAGAATGTGGAGTTGCTTAAAGAATAATGCATACAATCTAACTCAATTACTTTCAAGTTTCTAAATATAACCTAAAAATAAAAGTCCTTTCTCAAGTGGTAGACTTTAGGAATCACTTGAGGAAAGTAAAAGTAAAAAGTAAAAAATAAAAATAAAAGTAAAAGAATAATGATGAATTCCATGTCATTAAGCTTCACTTGTCCTAAAGTTAGAGTATGGGGAGAAGGGGACTGAGAAGATTCAGTTGTGCATAGATCATTAGATTTTGAACAAAAGACCTATATTAGATTAATGTGTTGTATTTCAAGTTCAAAGTGCACTGGATGATCTCTTTGAAAGCTAATGGTATTCAATTGTTGATTTGCTTAGTGGATTACCATGGCAAAAGTGTAAAGTGAGATTTCTTCTGTATTGAAATATCTTTCAGATATGAGCATAGCCTCAAGAACTTACAAAGATCCCTAACAGTTTCCAAAATGCATGAAGATGGTAAGTTGCAAGAGCTACTTCTAATTTATTTATTAAATCATTTTTGCATGAGTTCAGTATATTTAAGATTTTGCAAAATCATATGTAAACATTACTCAGATTATCAGACTGATTAGAACACATTAGGTTGAAGTTATCAGCCAATAAACACTAGTTTTTTATAGCTTCTGTTAAATCTATGGACCACAGAGAGTCTCAGCAGGGACAGAGTATTCACCTAAAAAATTGGAAATATGTGTAACCCAGACACTTCTGAAGAATTATCAAGAATGAAAGCCTTTTCTAGGATTTGTTAGCTACTATGAGAGATGTGTGAAGAATTCATTCTTTCAGTGTTAAGGCTCACATATAAGAAGTGTCAATCTGGCCTGAACCCCCTGGCACCATTTGGAAATTGTTGTGATAGAAAATGCCAGTAAGCTGCCAAGAATTTGGTCATATCCCTTGAACATGCAACCGTGTTACCGCTTGGAAATTCAAGCCAGACCTTACTGGTACATACTGTTAAAAACCCCATAGAATCTCTTTAATGCCAGAAAAAATGAGCTTCATGAGAAGGGGATCACATTTGTCAGTAGACAACACAACCCACACTGAAACTTGTTATCACATCTATAATTCTTGGCTTTGAAGTAAGCATCACAGAAAAGTTCTAAGAAAATGTGTATGAAGCCCAATATAAAGTATAATTGGGCAGCAATCAACCTTCCTATACTTTGCTAAGCAAATAAGTTCAATGGCGCCTGCATAGGGATCACAGAGTACCTGAAACAATATAGAGCCAGGCAAGAACATAGCAGATTCCATATCACATAGACCCTATGATGCTGAAGCCTTGATGGAACAAATAGCATCAGCATAGGCAATCTGTTACATGTACAGAACTTGATTATTAAAATACTACAGTACAACTGAAATTCTGGAAAACCCCTAGAATATGCACTCAAGTGGATATGATTTAATTTTGTTAAAATTGGTTAAAAATTTGACCAAAATTATTTTGTTACTTTGACCTTAGATGCTTTGCAGTCATAACAATTCCATGATATAAACTAATAAACATGGAAGTATGACTTTAGAGATTTAAATTTCATTCTCTAGAGGATATTTTTGGAATTAGGTGTGGAGTACTGTGCCAAACTGACTCAACCTGAAGTTCCAGAAAAAATATTAGTGCTACCCCAAGCCAAACAATCCATGGCCATGTAAGCAGTACAAAATATTTGGGGCCAATTTTGACAAAAGAGGACTTTGGAACTTATCTAGAATAGTTACTACTGGTCCCAAATGGCACCAGATCTACACAGAAAGTATGAGACATATGTCCCACAAATTTAAAAGAAAGATTTATACCCTTTTATCTAGAGATCCCAAGTACCAGAAAATTTGAGGGGGTAATGTGATAATCGAGCATTTCACCATGTATTCACAAGTTTACTCATCAAACAACTGAGAAATTTATAAAGTTGCCAGTATTTCCTAGAAGTATTTTTGTTTAGATGTATCCTTTTGGGTCCGTATCATCACCAATCAAGTTAGAGTTTTCAAAGGAAGCTCCTCAAAGTGGTATCAACCTTGGTGAAAAGCAAGAAGTCTAGAATTATATCTTATGATCTTCCAGAGAACTGTCACCAAAGCATTTTAATCACTATTTACTGAGCATGCTGGTGACCTGGAAACCTAAACAGTTGATTGAAAAGAGTAAGTAGGTGACATTTACAGCATATCCTATCTTCTGTTTAAATCAAAGACTTTACTCCATATGGACTGATATTTAAGCTTAACCACAATAAATGATTTTATTTTTGTTATCTGAAGACATGAACATTCAAAATAAATACTTCTCAGAGATCAAAAAGAAGTAAATGAGAAGAACCATCCTCATCATGAATAATTATTATCATAGGACAACTAGGTAATTCAATGGCTAGAGAGTCAGACCTAGAGAGAGGAGGCTCTGGGTTCAAATTTGGCCTCTAACATTTCCTACTTGTATGACCCTAGACAAGTCACTTAACCTCCACTAATTAGCCCATACCATTCTTTTGCCTTGGAACTAATTCTTAGTATTAATTCTACAATGGAAGGTCAGTGGTAAAAAGGTATCATTATTAATATTTTTACCAATATGATGATGATGACATTCATATAGTGTTTTACAATTTTCAAGGAATTTTATGTATGTTATCACATTTGATACACAGAAAAACCCTGTGAGCTATTATTGTTACCTCCTTCTAAAGATGAGAAAACTGACACTGAGATTGATTACCCAGTATGGAAAAAGCTAATGCAGAATTTGATCTCAGATATTCCTGGCTTCAAGTGAACAGGACCCATTATACCTCCTAACTATCCTTCAGGAAGATATTCAAGTTGACTCTCAGCAGCTCCACACAGAAGATAGAGACATTCTGAAAAATGTATATTGAGGAAAGAGGAATTCATCATGCCAGATGAGAGCCTCCTTTAACAAGTTGTTGCAATGTGGGGCAAATTGTTGTTTTGCTGAAAATAGTCAGTGACCTGCAAAATCAGTACATAATTGTTTGATGCCCTTAAGGCAACCACTCAGAGTTTCTGGTAAAAAGAAGGATAATGACAATGGATTGAGTGACATGTGAGAAGTTCTTGTCCACCAGTTACCATTAAAAGTATGAATCCATATATATATATACCAAGGCCCATATCACAATTCAGATGGGAATGACATGATATGTTGATTCTTTCCTTGACCACCAGTGAAACTTACTGAGTTTGGTGATAGAGATCTTCATCCCAGACAGCAATAAAAGGCTGAATCCAGAAGCCACATTTTTCCTTCCAAATATCTAATATGTGGAGATCCCACCGGGATAGAGGCCATCAATAGAACCTGGTTTATTGGGTCTTAAAACAACAATAGTCATCCTAAGAAACTTCTGAATTTAGGATTTTAATTTGGACTGTACACCATTAGATCTGAAAGATTTGGGGTTTGGGCATTACCATATTTCCAATATTCTCTGACTAGTGACTCAATTGACATAATGCTATAGGAGCAATGGAAAAGGATATTATACACAGAGCCTGAGTATATGTCCATTGCAGACTGGAAATGAACAGAAAGGATGGAATAAGAATTTTGTGTTTAACCTTTTGATTTAGTATTATGTATTGCCACACAGGCTGCATGTTCTATTTCTACATGTGCCTTTAAGTTTGACCTACTTCATTAGTCAATCAATAAATGATTCATTCAGCACAAATTTATATGTCAGTTTCCATGTAACAGGCATGTACAGAAAATTCAAAGAAAACAATCTTTACTCTTAAGAATCTTACATTCTTATGTAGGAAATGATGTATCTTTGTGTGTATGTGTATATTTAAGAGAGAAAAAGAGAAATAGAAAAAGAGAGAGAAAAGAGAAAGAGAGAGAGAGGAGAGAAGACAGACAGACAGATGTAGGATAAATGATGTGGTTAAAGACAGGGAAAGGACTAATATATGGGGTAGGGAGGTGGTACAGAAAAAAATCTTCCATTGAAAATAACTTTTAAGTTAAGCCTTGAAGAAATACCAGAATTCTAAGAGACAAAATTTATGGGGAAGAACATTTCCAGTAATTGGGGACAGTCACTGAAAAAGTCATGGTAATAGAAGCTGGAGGGTCATATTTAAGGAAGAACAAGTACAGTGATATGGGTAGCTCACAAAGCATCTGGATGAGAACAATATATTTAAAAGACCAAAAATACAAAAAGGGCACAGAGTTCTAAATGTCAAAGAGACAAGTACCTATTTGATCCTAAAAGTAATAGGGACTCAAAGGAATTTGTTAAATTCCGGGGTTGAAATAGCCAGAGCTACACTTCAGAACAGTAACAACTGTGAAGGATGGATTGTTGTGGGCATACAAGAGGTAAAGAGATTAATTTGGGTATAATCATGATAATCTAGGTAAAAGTTAATGAAATCCTGAGCTAGAACAATAACTTCCTAAGTGGAGAGAGTTACAAGAGGTATTGTAAAGATCTAAGTGCCAAAATTTGGTAAGTTATTGGTGTTAGAATGAAGTTTTTAGACTGAAACCAAATTTGCAAACCCCAGTGGCTAGAAAAATGGTGAAGGGATCATTGCTAATACTGCAGATGTTCAGAAGAGAGGCGAATTGGGGGTGGGGAGAGATAAATGAGTTCTGTTTCGAACATGTTGAATTTGGGAGACCTACAGAACATTCAATTTGAAGTATCCAGTCAGCAGTTGGTAATGTGGCCCTGCAGTTGAACAGAGAAATGAGGGCTAGATTTATGGATCTGAAAGTTACCTACATAGAGGTGATAAATGAGATACAGGTGGTATAAACCTGGCTTCGACATAAAAAAATGTTGTTGTTTTTTTTCAGAGAACCATACTCATTAGCTGTTTATCCAAGACTGATATGAATGACAAAGCAGAGACTTCCTGAAGATTCTCTCACACTGGGATATTAATTTATAAGGACGATGTTCTTTTTTGGCTTGAGGATTCTAGGGCAGTAAATAATAATTTACTTCATAGTTTGCCCATGTATCAGTCATCCATGTATTGGAAATACTAATTTTAACATATGCTACGATTCTTTCTATTTGTTATTATTATTGTTTTGCTATTGTTTTATTAAATGCTTTTTGTTCTTATTTTATGAACCACCTAGTTTTGTCCAATTCATTTTCAATGGATGAATGCTAAGAGATGTGACTCTGATTAGAAGACAGTCCCAAAGTACCTTAAATAAATGTATAGATGTCAAAGGTTCTATATTGGGCATGGGGCCAATAGGAATTAATTAAATTCTAAATCAACTTTGTACTCCTAGAAAATCAAGGAAATGTGAATTAAATTATCATGCTGACTATATAAATATGGCTGGGCAAAGCCTAGCATACTCTGTTGATAATTCTTAAATGTTTATTAATTTTTATGAGAATGCATTAATGACAATGCTATATCGGTTTCTATGTAAAGTAATCAAGACAAATCTAGACCTTCTTCCTCATTTCTGTGTTTATAATATATCTTAGTGAGCACTTTGATTCCCCTCAAGCCACTTCTCTTAGTATATAGTACATGATCCTGGATTTCTCTCACTGCAGGCACTTATTTATGGGAACAGTAAGGCAATGGTTAAATGAATTTTGAATTGGGTGACCTGAGAGTATCTCAAACTTGAGAGACCAAACCCAATAACAGAATTATAATAATTAAAGAATAAGAGGTATTTATGTTGTAAGACTTGAAAACTGTTTCATATAAATTGTCTCATTTGAACCTCATGATAAACCTTTCAAATAAATACAACAGATTTTATATATATTTATATGTGAATATGAAACCATTGGATTTGAAGTCAGAGAACATGAGTTTGAATTTCTTGCTATCTGTATAACCTTGGATTAGTCACTTTCTCTGTGTTCAAATTTCATCTCTCAAGGGGAATAAAAAAAAAAAAAACCATGGTGGTGACACAGATTAATTCTTAAGTTCCTTACAGCTTGAAAGGCTAAAAACCTATATACAATAACACAGAAATTGAATAGGGCATGTATTTAAAAGAATGCACTGTCCTAGCCTCTGTGAATTTAAAAACTATTCCACCCTAATCAGATCATTCTTTAGAAGATCTGATTTAACTACTTCCTGATCAATATCAATAGAGATACTTGGAATAACAGAATCAGGTCTTGGGAAATTCCACATTTTCCCCACCCTCCTTAGTTTAACAAGATTATGAAGGTCTGCACCAAACTGAAAGATTAAGTATCTGAGAAAAAAGACAACAGACATGTGCAGAAAAAAGCGGACAGACCTCTGGGCTATCCTTAATCAAGCTAAGCGATCATTGGTACAGATGAGTCGTAGGAAAGTGATGTAAAACAGTCTATATAAGGCACGTCACTTCCTCTCTCTTCCTCTTTCCCTGGAGAGGCAACGCTGGCTGGCAGTGTGCTAGGCATTTTGACATCTTGGAGTGGTGGTGGTGAGTTTGTCTTGATCTGATTCAGGTTCGGGCATCTGAGTTTCGCCCTTCTTTTTCTGGAGTTCCAGCTGACTCCTTCCTCCTTCATACTCCAAAACCTTACTTCCTTATCTCCTGAAAAACCCCACCCAATACTAGCCAGGCAGGGGTTTGGAGGGGGTTGAGGGGCTTGAAGAGGGAGAGAAAAACCCTACTCCTCCTTCTTCCTTCTCCTTAATCTCCTCCACTATCAATTAAATCACTATAAAAAATTCCAGCTGACTTGGAAATTTTATTATTTGGGATTTCCCCTGGTGACCACTTAAATTTAGATTTTCAGTCTCAACCATAATTTTAACCTTTACACCTCCCCTGGTGGTGGGCTGTGGCAGAGTAATTTGTGATATAAATCTTTTATCTTTTCCTCCATATTGAATTATTCTAATAAATTATAGTCCTGTTAGATACCCATAATATAATACATTTTTTCCTGCATCTTGATTTCACAATAATGAACTCTACTGAACTCCATAATGACATTCAAGGTTCTTCATACTTTGCCTAATTTTATCTACAATTACTCCCTCAGCACATCCTCTTGAACAGGTCATGCTACTTCTGTTCTGCTGCCTAGAACCCTACTCCTTGTAAATCCAATCAATGTCTTGGGACCAACAGGAAATCCTTCCTTAATGAAACCAACCTTAATATTGTTAAAAGGCTCTAAGTTCCTAAGGGCAAGGAATATGTTTTATTCATATAATGTCTTGACTGTGATTTTTACTACCCCCCACCCAAGTATCTAGCATAGGGTTAATGAACTACAGTTCAACAGAAGTTCTATAAATACTTATTAGTTTGAAATAATGATGGGGGAAAGAAATTAAAATAAAGTTTCCCTAAGTTTGAATTTAATTTGTTAGTATTCAGAAAATTAATTTTATGGGAATTTTTTAAAAAATCCTTACCTTCCAACTTGGAATCAGTACTGTGTATTGGTTCCAAGGCAGAAGAGTGGTAAGGGCTAGGCAATGGGGGTTAAGTGACTTGCCCAGGGTCATACATCTGGGAAGTGTCTGACACCAGATTTGAACCTAGGATCTCCTGTCTCTAGGCCTGGCTCTCAATCCACTGAGCTACCCAGCTGCTCTCTGTTGTTGTTTTTAAGAAAAAAAAGGGAAACTTTTGACATTGACAGCCCTAACCAAATATGTTATTTGTGTGTGTATTTAAATTTTTGTTTAGTTTGTTAGTATTCATTTGTTAGTATTTGTTTAATTTGTTAGTAGTCAGAAAATTAAATTTTATAGGGATTTTGTTGTTGTTTTTAAGGAGAAAAAAATAATACTTTTGGCATTGACAGCCCTAACCAAATACATTATTTGTGTATGTGTATGAATAAACAGAAATTAATCAGAAATAGTTTTTGCAATTTCTCTTAAAATTAAAATGGCTTTTGTAATTAATCAAAGAAATTGTCTCAAAATATATTTGGGGTTTCATCAGATTCACTGTGTTTAAAAAATAGTTCAAATTATTTGATGGAAATAAACAGTGGCTATCCTCCTTCTTTACTATATACCCACAGAGTGCTGTCTGAAATATATCCGTATATTATCAACGCTTGAATGTGACTTTTGGATGTCATGTTAAGTGACCAAAATCATAGCATAATTCAGCCAAAAGTCATCTTCTTTCCTGCATGTGGAAATACAAGAAATGATAGTTAAGGTCTGAGGAGTTGTTAATTAAAGTGAGAAAATAAAATGTATGGTCTGATGTAAGGAAAGTGACTGTGTGTTAAGAAATCTAAAGGAAATCATGTATCATGTTAAATTATTTTAAATTTTTTTCAGGAAATGAGAACACTATCTACAGATGTTGCTTGTTTTCCCTTGATAGAGAGGAAGAAGTAGTGTTAATCTCAGAAGTAATTACATAGAATATTTTGTCATCTGCTAATTTGCTTATTCAGATTTTTTTCTTTTTTTTTACTATTTACTTATTTGAACAGATCTTTTTATATGGTTGAGTTTGAAATTTCTCTTCTGATACATCTTCAGTCACATTTTCAATTCCATTTTTATATTAGGAAATGACAAATCTCAAGGTGTCTTGAGTAAAGAATTGAATCAAATATATTTGAAACAAAGATTTTTTTTTACTCAATTTCCTCTTTTTTTGTAAATGCACTAGCTTTATTCTTTATCAATGTGTTGAAATTAATTTAATACAATTTTCTAATTTTATTTTTCTGATATCTTATATTCATAATTTATTTGTGAATTTTGTGCTTAGGAATGCTTGGCATTACTTGGGAAATCTTTTCTATTTCCTTCCATTTTCCCCATAATCTTTAGCTCTCTTATTCACTTAATAGTTATTGACTTGTAGGTCCTAAAATATTTTTTTATTTTTATTATTTTTTGTCAAAGTTTTATAGTTATTTCATTTGCCACTGATTCATTTTTTAAGGAGGGAAATAGTCTCGGTAATTATTTCTTTATAATATAATTTAACTCCTAGAAATGTCATATCGACCTTTTGATCTGTCTTTCATTTATTATTTCCCATGGGATAACTTATTTTTCTTCCTAATTAATTTATTATTTTTTTCTTTTTCTATGAAGTTAAGTTTTGATTATTTGAGTGGTACAGGATAAGATTTGAAAAAAAATAAAATGTTTTAGTATTTTTATGTCATTATCCATAGATGAGTTATAAATATCCATTTAATTAAATCTATTTTGATGTCTTTATAAAATGGCCTATAATATTATATAAATAGATATTACACCTGACCTCATAGATTGACTCTCAAATATTTTACATTTCAAAATGACTTTGAATTTTTATTATAACCATGTAGTTTTTTATAAGTTTATAATATATATATATAATATTTATAGATTTTTGTATATACTGCTTTTTTGGTAATTAATATTCTTATAAACTTTCTTTGCTTTTTTATGAGTTGTCCAAAGTAAACCATAATATCATCAGCATATAGGTACAATTACCTTTTCCAATTAAATAGCTCTTCTCTTGAATTATTTTTATGCATTTAATAATTTTCTCTCATTAGTATTTCTAGAAATATGTCAAATACTAATGGGTTAACAGGACATTTACTATGGCATTTATAATAAAACATAGTATTTATTGCAAATGGTACTGGATTTTGATTATAGGTACATAATTTTTATGTCAAGATGACCTGGATATCTCTATGACTTTTGTGTTTTTATCATAAATGAGGACAAGTTGTGCAATGTAGAAAGCACCTGGCCTAGTGTCAAGAAGACCTAAGTTAAAATTAAAGTTAAAATTAAAATTCAGATTCAGACATTTAGTAGCTATATGACCCTAGGAATGTCACTTAAAACATTTTGCCTCAGTTTTCTCATCTGTAAAATAAGCTGGAGAAGGAAATGGTACACCACTCCAGTACATTGCCAAGAAAACCCCAAATAGGATCCCCAAAATCAGAAACACCTGAACAACAACAAAGCAATTAATGTTTTAGTTTGTCAAAATCTTTTCATGCATCTACTGATACAAAACTATGGTTATAGTTCTATTTGTTAATTTAATTTAATTTCCTAATATTAAGCAATACTAGAAAATATGGTATAAATTAATGGCAAATTCTCTTTTGTAGTACGTATTTGTAGTACATATTTTTAAACCCTTACCTTCCATCTTAAGAGTCAATTCTCCAATATTGGCTTCAAGGCAGAAGAGTAGTAAGGACTAGACAATGGGGAGGTAAGTGACTTGCCCAGGGTCACACAGCTGGGAAGTGTCTGAGGCCAGATTTGAACCTAGGACCTCTCTTCTCTAGACCTGGCTCTCAATCTACTGAGTCACCTCGCTTCCCCCCTGTAGTACATAGTTTTTAAAAGGATTTTTGTTATTTTTGCAATAAATATTTATTATCAACATTGAACTATTCATTTTCTGCCTAATTCCAGAATCATTTCTTATTTGAGTGATATATATTTCATATGAAGAGTTTAGTAATTTTCCATATATATATATATATATATATATATATTGATATATATTGCTTTTTCATCTTGGTATATTGTTCACCTATCTGAATGATTTTTAAAAATAGTACAGAATTATTTATTTTTTCAATGAATTATTTTATAAATTCTTACTCAATTCACTCTCTGATATTGTGTTGTTTAAGAGTTCTGGATCATGTACTGTTATATGAAATATTAAAAGAAAAGAATTCCTTAATTTCCTTCAATTATTTTTTGGCTATTTAAATGTAGTAGGATCTGATTTTTTCAGATTCCTTTCCATTAATATAATTTCAAGTTCATTTTTTTTCTTCAGTGGTAATTTTGTTATTATTATTTGTTTGTAAAGGTATATGGAAATGCACTAGACTGTACTATAGCATCCACCAGCTCAGGTGATATTTTGTTGCTGTCTTTCAATCCATTCAATTATGTCTGACTCTTTCTGACCTCATGGATTTTGTCCATGAGGTTTTCTTGGTAATGATACTGAAATGATTTGCCATTTCCTTCTCCAGAGTTTCTTCATGTTACATATTAACTGAGGCAAATAGAGGTTGAGTGACTTGCCCAGGGTAACATAGCTAGTACATTTATAAGGCTGAATTCAAACTCAGATCTCCAAGCCTGATGTTCTTTTAGGTGTACCACCTAGCTTCCCCAGGTCACATTATACTTGGCTTATATGGATAAGGAGGGTTGCAGGAGAAGACCAAGAAATGGCAAGTGATCCAACCAAACTCACACAAGAAGTAGCATATTTATTTTAAGACATAGTTTTCCTGCCTCTAACATGAGCAGTCTCTATATGATATTTTCTTTTGTGTGTGTCAGAAATGAAATGAGAAGCTGAATGGTAATGGTTTAATTTAATTTAATTTATTGACTATGGGCAGCACTAGATGGAAGAATACTCAGATTAATTTGTTGAATATACTATAAATATATCTTATGTTCTAAATATTATTTTAATCTGTTTCATATAAATTAAGTTAAATACAGTCATATTCCCTTCTTTATTCAATGTCTTTTTATATGTCATACCAGCATGATATTCAAATTAATTCTGGATTAATTTTAATGAAAAGATCTTTCTTCCTATTGAAAATAAATATAAATCTGATAAACAAAAAGACAATACAATTTTAAAAGTCTCAACTGGAACTTTGAAATCATATAAGTCAGATTTGTTTTTAGAAGGGATATCATTGGCTATTGAGTCCAATCCATACCAAAAAAATTCCTTTTTCAGTATACTTAGATTATTATAAAAGCCTTTTGCTTGGTCTATCTCTCCCCAAGTCTTTCCCTACTCCAAGTCATCCTTCACTTAGGTGCCAAAATCCTAAGGTGTAGCTAGACCTCACCATTCCCCTCAAATTAATAAGTTTCAAAGCTCCTTTTTATCTTCATGATAAAATAAAAATTCTCTGGAATGTAGAATGCTTCACAGTCTGTCCTGTCCCCACTTTCCAATCTTCTTTTCCTTTCTTTTCTTCCATAGACTCTGTGACCCAGTTCCATTGGTCTCCGTGCCATTCAACTCCCATATCATTTTATTTCCTTTTTCTCTACACTGACTGTCCCAAATGATAGAAATGTTCTCTTTCTTCACATCATCCTGATAGCTTACCTCAGCTACAAGAATCAGGTGAAATATCACCTACTAGGAAAGACATTTCCCTATATTCCTCATAAAGTGCTATCCATAAAAATGGTGCCATCCATTTATACTGTATATATCTTCTGTGCATATAATCATTACTACATGGTCCTTCTCATTAGAATGTGAACTTCTTTGGTGTAAGGACCATGCTTTTTCTTTTATTTTTCTATCTCTTAGTCTTAGCATAAGTCTGACATGGTGTTTAATAAATGCTTCTTTATCAAATGTTCAATTGATTCATTGATATCTGACAAGTAGTTATTTAGTCCAGTGAAAGGAAGATCAACAATTACCATTCACTTTTTGGATAATTTTATTTGACACATTTTCCTTTACATCACACTACATTTGATTGTTTATATCTTCTATGCATTTTATTAATTCTGTGTATTAAAGTGTATATGCAAAATATATGTTTGTGTGTTTGTGTGTAAAATGTCTAAAGGTAATACACTGAAATATATAGGTAATACATACACTCATGGGATAACAAGGCAATTCAGAGTCTTGAAGATTCGCTTTCAGCCTGAAATCTTATAATGATAAGATTTCTTTTTTCTTCAAGTATTTATTATACTACTAATATGCAAAACTGGTCTTCTGCATTATGTCAATAATGGCTTCATGAGAAACAGACAAACAAAAAGGAATGATCCTAGGATCATAGAGTGGGACCTGGAAGAGAGCCAATTGTGCATTTCTCCAACTTTTCATTTTACAGATGAGGAAGATGAAGAATGGAGAGGTTGTGATCATCTAACATAAAAAAATAGAGATAATTTTCCTATAGATTTCCATACCTCAAGCCTCCTTCCACTTCTACAGATCTTCCAAAGTTAATTTCCTAATAAAAAGATGTATCCAATGCTTCTTTTCCCCAATATTAACAAATTCAGATGGCTTCCTACTATTTTAAGAATATTTAAGTCCATTTCGTAGCATGCAAATTTCTTTACAAACGGATTCTTACCTTCCCCATCTTATTAGATCTACTTTCCTCCAAGCAGGCTATCATACTAAATGATATAATCACCCTGACCTATTTGCTATTCCTTGCACATAGGACACCATATTTTTACTCCCTGTCTTTTCATTGAATGTGTCATTCCTAGAAGACTTTCTTTTGTACACCTCAAATCTTAGAATTGTTAGATTATTTTAACATTGTTCAAGTATGTATCATCTCCTCCAAGAGTCCTTTCTCATTACCTTCACCTCCTAAAGTCATCCCCAACATGGATAAAGTAACCTTTCATCTACTTTCTATATTTTTGGTATGTTTTGAGTTTGACAGGAAGACAAGGAGTTTTTAAGATTTTTCTTTTCATTCTTATTGCTTATCATAGTGCCTTTTTAATATAAGCATTTAATGATGATTTTTCATTGAATGATATTAAGTGGAAAAATTGGGATTTGAATTCAGGTCCTGGGCTCCAAGTTCCATAGTACATACTAGTTCCCTGATGGCCTCATTTTCCCTCTAGTATGGTAAATTTGAAATGGACTTACTTTCATATTATTAAAGATCAGAGTGTTTTATATCTGGAAATAATCTTAGAACTCATTTAATCCAACCCCCTCATTTTAGAGATTGGGAAATTGAACCATAAGAGATCAAGTAAAGTGAATATATTGCCATATTTGGAACCAAGCATTTTCTTGCTTTCCATTCTTAATAACAACAATATCAGATTTCTCCCCAATATAATCCCTCCTCTATATAGTTGCTTAATTTATTTTCCTAAAGTATAATTATATCTCTTAAGTGAGTCACTTAATGCCCTAATCCTCAGTTTCCTCATCTGTAATAGAAAATTCCATTTTTCTCATAGTTTGTGATATTTAAATGAAATCATGTATGTTAAAGACTTTGCAATGTTAAGGTCTTAAAGCAATGTTCATTGTTATTTGAACAATACAATGGTAATGGTTATGACAACGATGGTAACAATAAAGATGTCATGAAATCCAGTCACACAAATATGGAGGCAGAATGTTAATTCAGTCAGGAAATAAAATACTTTTACCATTTCACTAAATATGTGCATAGTATCAATTTCTTTTACTTTAATTCAAAATTCCTCTTATCCTTTTTTAACTTACAAGTACTGCATACTCTTAAATGCCTAGAAGAGTAATTGCACATTCCACCTATACATTACAAACCCCAAAGTGCTCCATTGCCAAGGAAGTTTTAAAAATGATATGCTCTCACTTCTCCTTCGTAAAATGAATGGGTTACACCATAAGATTTCTAATGGCCTTCCCAATAACTCTAAATCTAACTATTTTATTCCTTCTTTGTACACATGTAGAAATGGATTTCAAGAAAATCAAATGAGCCAAAAGTCAAATAATTAGTAAAAAGAACTAGGCAGGAAAGTAACAAGCATTTTTTATGTGCTTACATTCAATTAGTTATAATGCTAAGTGCTAGGCATACAGGTACAAAAGATGAGAATCCAGATCACATGAATCCCAGGGCAGAATTTTTACTGCCATAGTGATTTGAATAAGTACCTCTAGGATTTTTCTTTTCTTTTCTTTTCTGTCTTTTCATATGTTTATTTTTCCACTTACATGCAATAAATTTTTTGAATGTTTTTCTTCAGATTTGGAGTTTTAAATGTTCCATTTATTCTCCATTCCTATTCTGGCGAAGGAAAGAAATTTGATATAGATTTTTCATATATAGTCATGCAAAACATATTTACATAGTAGACATATTGCAAAAGAAAAAAAACAGACCAAAAAGAAAAGGAAAGAAAAAGGAAGAACGTTTTTTTTTTTTTTAAGTATTATTCAAGCTGAATTCCAACTCCATCAGTTCTTTCTCTGGAGTTGGATAGCATTTTTCATCATAAGTCCTCTAAAATTATTTTGGATCATTGTATTGCTGAAAATAGTTAAGTAATCCACAGTTATTCATCATATAATATTACTATTTCTGTGTACTCCTTTCTGATTCTGATCATGTCAGTTTTCATCCTAATTATTTTGAAACCAGTCTGTTTTATAGTATAATAATATTCCATCATAATCATATATCACATTTTTAACCATTCCCCAGTTGATGGAAATCTCAATTCCCAGTTCTTTGCCACCATAAAAAGAGCTGCAATAAGTACTTTTGTACATATATATCATTTTACTTTTCTTGTTTCCTTAACTCTCTGGCATACAGACCTCATAAAGGTATTGCTGGGTTAAAAAGTATGCCCTTTGGGCATAGTTCCAAATTATTCTCCAGAATGATTGGATCAGTTCACAGTTCCATCAAGAGTTCCTTAGTGTTATAATTTTTCCATATCCCCTCCAACATTTATCATTTTCCTGTTCTATTAACCAATATGGTAAGTGTGAGGTGGTACCTGGGATTTGTTTTAATTTGAATTTGTCTATTCAATAGTGATTTATGGCATTTTCTATCATTACAATATCTTTTTATTTCTTCTAAAAGCTTCCTGTTCACATCCTTTAATCAATTATCATTTGAATTATGTATATTTATAAATTTAACTCCATTCTCTATCTATTAGAGAAATGATACCTTTATCATAGATACTTTCAGGAGTAAAAAAATTCCCAGTTTTTCAGTATTCTAACCTTGGCTACATTTGATTTTGGGGGGCAAAATCTTTTTTAATTTAATGTAATCAAAATCATCTATTTTATATCCCATACTGCTCTCTATCTCTTGTTTTGTCTTCAATTCTTTCTTCACAGATCTGATAGATAAAATATTCCATCTTACCCACTTTGCTTATAGTATTAGTTTTTATATCTATATTTGTACTTATTATGACCTTATTTTGGTATATTTATGATGTAAGATGTTGATATATCCCAGTTACTGCAAAACTTCTTTCTTATCTTCCTAGCAGTTTTTGTGAAAGAGTAAATTCTTTTCCCCAAAAGCCTGGATCTCTGGGTTCATCAAATAGACAATAATATGTCCACTTACTACTACATATTATGAACCCAAGTCATTCCTTGCATCAATCCCTCTATTTCTTAACCAATAGCAGATTGTTCTAATGATTCCCACTTTGTAGTAGAGTTTAAGATCCCACACTTGTAGGTCAACTTCCTTTATATTTTTTCCTTGATTCCATTGATATTCTTGACCTTTTGTTCTTCCAGATGAATTTTGTTATTACTTTTTAATTTTATAAAATAATTTTGTTAGTTTGATTGATTTGACACAAAATAAGTAAATTAATTTAAGTAGAATTTTCATCTTTATTATATTGGCTTGGCCTACCCATGAGCCAGGAATATCCATCTAATTCTTTAGATATGACTTTATGTAAAAAGTTTTGTAATTGTATTCATATAGTTCCCAGGCTTTTTTGGGCAAGTAGATTCTTAGGTATTTGATATTGTATACAGCAATTCTTCTATCTTTTCCTGTTGGGATTTGTTGATAATATATAGAAATACTAATGATGTATGTGGATTTATGTTATGTCCTGCAACTTTGCTGAAGTTGTTCATTATTTCAACTGGTATTTTTTAGTTTATTCCTTAGGATTTCCCAGATATGCCATTATATTGTCTGCCAAGAGTGATAGTTTTGTTTCTTCATTGCCTGTACTAATGCCCTCAATTTATTTTCTTTTCTTTTTGCTATCAGTAGCATTTCTGGTTGCACTAAATAGAGTATTGACCTGGGAATCAGAGAGACTAAATTTCATTTATTCAAACCAGCCCAGATACTTAAAAGCTATTTGACCTTAGGAAAATTAGTTAACCCTGTTTGCCTCAGTTCTTCATTTGTAAAATGAGCTGAAGAAGGAAATTGTAAACTGCTCCGGTATCTTTGCCAACAGAAAAAGTCAAACATAACTTAAACAAACAACAAGCATTTCTAGTTCAATATTGAATACTGTTAATACTGGGCATCCTTGCTTCTCTCCTGGTTTGATTGGGAGGGCCTCTAACATATCTCCATTACAGATAAGTCTTACTGATAGTAATTTAGATAGATTACTTATACTTTTAAGGAAAACTGTTTATTTCTAAACCTTCTAGACCTTTTAGTCAAAATGAGTGCTGTATTTTGTAAAAAAGTCTTTTCTTCATCTATTGAGATAATAATTTTTTTCTGTTGGCTTTGTTATGGATATTAGTAATATATTGGTAGTTTTTATAATATTAAAATATCCCAGCATTGCTGTTATAAATTTCATTTTGTCATAATTTATATACATCAATATATATTATTACTAGGATCTCCTTACTCATATAATATTTAAAATTTTTGCATCAAAATCAATTAGGGAAATTGATTTTCAGTATTCATTCTTGGGTTTTGTTGTTCTTGGTTTAGGTATAGGCACTAAGTTTGTGTCATAACAGGAATTCTGGTAAGACTTATTTTTGCCTATTTCCCCAAATATTTTATATAGTACTAGAATTAATTATTCTTTAAATGTTGGGTAGAATTATTTTTTGAATCCATCTGATGCTGAGAAATATTTTGTCAAGAAGCTCATTTTTGGCTTGGTCAATTTATTTTCCTATGTAGAGTTATTTAAGTATCATATTTCAACTTCTGCTAATCTGGGCAATTTATATATTTTTTGTAAATATTCATCCATTATAGTTAGATTGTTAGATTTATTTGCATATGATTGAACCAAACAAATAATCATTGCTTTCATTTCCTCTACATTTTTGGTGAATTTACCCTTTTCATTTTTAATATTGGTCATTTGCTTTTTCTTGTTTTAAAAAAATAAAATGATGAACTAATGACATGTGTTTTAAAAATATATTTTTAATTATTTCCATGGTATATGTCATTACATTTTAAAAATATATAAATTAATTCTTTTTTAAAGCTACATGTAGAAATAATTTTGACAGTTATTTTCTGACATTTTAGGATTTGAGTTTTCTCCCTTCCTCCCTGCCTCCCTCTTTTTGGAGGTGACAAAAAGTGGATGTAGATTCTACTAATTCCTTTATGCAATATATATTCCCATATTTGTGATTTGACAGAAGACACATAAATATAGTAAAAAAAAAAAAACCCATGTAGAAAGTAAAGTAGAAGATAGTATGCTCTGATCTATAATCAGATTCTAATAGGTTCTTTTTTGGCTGTGAATAAAATTTTTCATCAATCATCCCTTGTGGATTATCTTGGGAATTTTCTTGGTTGATAATAGTTTTGTCCTTCACAGTTGACCATCATATAACATTTCTGTATTCATTTTTCTCCTTATTCTGCTCATTTCTCTTGGTATCAGTTCATATGCCTTTCCAGATTTATCTTAACTCATCTTGTGTCTCATTTCTTATACTGCAATGGTATTCTATTACCATCATATACCACAATTTGTTCATCCATTCCCCAAGTGATGAAAAAGCTCTTAGTTTACAGTTCTCTACCACTACAAAAAGAGCTGCTAAAAATATTTTTGTTCAGAAAAGTCCTTTTACCTTTTCTCTTATCACTTTGGGATATAGACACAATAGATATTGCTGGGTCAAGGGGTATGCATAGTTTTATGACCTTTTGATTGTGGTTCCATAGTGCTCTCTGGGATATTTTTTATCAGTTCCCATTTCAATCAGCCAGGCATTAGTGTCCCAATTTCCCCACATTCCCTCCAAAATTTATAGTTTTCCTTTTTTGTCATGTTAGCCAATGTGATACATGAGAGGTGGTATTTTGGCATTATATTAATCTGCTCTGCCCTAATAAACAGTAATTTGGAGCCTCTTTTCATATGTCTAAATGTTGTTTTAACTTCCCTATTAGAGAATTGCCTGTTCATATCTTTTAACCATTAGTCAGTTGTGGAATGCTTTGAATTCTTATAAAATCAACTCAATTCTCTATATATTTGATAAATGAAGATTTTTTTCAGAGAGATTTGAGATATATATATAATGTTTTTCCCAGTTTATTTGCCCTTTAATCTTGGTTGCATGGTTTTGTTTGTAAAGAAACTTTTTGACTTTAACATACTCAAAGTTATTCTTTATGTCTTGTTTTGACCTAAATTCTTTCTATGTGTGGGCATGAAAAGTAAACTATTTCATACTTCCCTAATTTCCTTATGTTATTACCTTCTATTTCTAAGTGATGTGTGCATTTTGATTTTATCTCAGTATATGGTGTGAGTTGATGGTCAATGTCTAATTTCTGCCATACTGTTTTTTTTAGTTTTTCTAACAGTTTTTGTCAAAAGTTTATTCAAAGCTTAAATCTTGAGGTTTGTCAAACACTAGGTTATCTATTTTTCCCATAAGTTAGTCCTAGTTTTATTTATTAGTTCAATGATTTTCTTACTTTCAGTTTCATTGATCTTTCCTTTCCACTTTTCTGTTTAATAAGGCTTAAAATTGTTCTTTTTTCTGTTTTTTTCAAGTCAATTGATA
This sequence comes from Monodelphis domestica, assembly GCF_027887165.1. Classification (NCBI taxonomy): domain Eukaryota; kingdom Metazoa; phylum Chordata; class Mammalia; order Didelphimorphia; family Didelphidae; genus Monodelphis; species Monodelphis domestica. The sequence goes on along the minus strand of NC_077227.1, from coordinate 686,094,895 downwards.
TATGTTCTCTATTTTGTTGAAATCAGTATTTTGAGACAGAAAATTTTCACCTAAGTACTGCTTTACCTGCATATTAAAAATTTTGTATCTTGTCTTATTATTGACATTTTTCAATAAAATGATTGATTGTTTCTGATTTGTTCTTTAACTCACTCATTCTATAGGATAAGATCAAATTTTAAGCTAATTTTTATCTCTATTTCCTTAATGCTTTAATGAATGTATTTTTGTTACATTTGGATCCCAAAAGGATGAATTTAATTGTTTCTGATTTTCTGCATTTGATTGTAAGGTTTTTATGCCCTAAAATATTGTTAATTTATTTGTGGATATGCCATGTACTGTTAAGAAAATGATATAATGTCTCTAATCTTATTAAGTTTTCTTTCTCCAGAGGTCCATTATATCTAACTTTTCTAAAATTCTATTCATCTTCTTCTTTCGTGTTTATTTTTAATTAGATTTTTAGTAGAAAGTTGAATTCCCCAAATAGCATAGTTTTACTATTCTCATTAACACATTTAATTTTTCCTTAAAGAATATAGATGCAGGGGGTAGCTGGGTAGCTGGGTAGCTCAGTGGATTGAGAGGCAGGCCTAGAGACGGGAGGTCCTAGGTTCAAATTTGACCTCAGACACTTCCCAGCTGCGTGACCCTGGGCAAGTCACTTGACCCCCATTGCCTAGCCCTTACCACTCTTCTGCCTTGGAGCCAATACACAGTATTGACTCCAAGACAGAAGGTAAGGGTTAAAAAAAAAAGAATATAGATGCAATGCCACTTAATGTATATATATTTATTAATGATACTACTTCATTTTCTAGGGTACCTTTTAGCAAAATGTATTTACCCCATTTATCTCTTTTAATTCATTTTATTCTTACTTTCACTTTGATATCACATTTGTTAACATTGCTTTTAAAAAATAAAACTTGGCTCAATTGTAATAAATTCTGCTCCAATCCCTTACATTTATGTTTCTGACAAAATCATAAAAACATAAAACATTAGTTTTTAATCTACTCTGCTATTTATTTCCATTTTATTGGGGAGTTTATTCCATTCACATTCAGAATTATTATTGCTAACTATGTGTTTCTTTCCATCTTATTTTTCTTGTTTATCTTTCTATCTCCTTTCTCCCTATCCCTCCACAAAATTCTGTTTTACTTCTGACCATCTCCTCAACCAATCAACACTCCCTTCTATCTGCCCATATTCTCTATCTCATTTTCCTCTAGCTTCCCTGTAGGGTAAGACTGATTTCCAAACCCAGCAGAGCATATGTATTATTCTCTCTTTGAGGCAATTCGAATGTCAGAAGCAAGACTTAGAAACAGTTATTTTTTTTCTTCAAGGCTGGCTATTAAAACTAAACAAGCAAATAAATGAACAACCAAGCAAATGAATTAATGAACAAGTGGATTTTTGAATGAACGAATGAGTAAATAAGTAAATAGCAACAACAACTAGTATTTATGTAAAATTTGCATTGTTTTTTGCTAGTTATCATATTCAGTTATAATAACCCTGTGAAATAGGTACTATTTTCATCTCCATTTTATAGATGAGGAAACTGAGGCTTGGGGGTTGGGGATTAAATTACTTGCCCAGGACCACACAGTAATTAAATAGCTGAGGTAGGATTTAACTCATCTTACTCTTTCTGAAGTTATATACATAAATTGTCTGCTTTGCATTCAGAGAGCTAAGATCATTTTTGTCATGTAAATCCTTTCTCAACTTAAACCTTTCCTACTTTTCCAGTCTTCTTATATTTTACTCACCTCCTTATTCTTATACTCAACTTCTTGTTGTTTCTCAAACATGACATTCCATCTTTCCACTGTTTGCCTTTTTTTTACTGGCTATTTCTCATGTCTGGAATTCTCTCCCTCCCTATCTTTGCCTTCTGATTTCTCCTTAAAAACTCACTTCAGGGTTCATGAAAACTTTGCCAGTGTCCCTTCTCCCCAAATCCCCAAGCCTTTCCTTGCTTGGTTATTTCCAGCATATCCTCTACATATCTTGTTTTTACATAGCATCCTTCCCATTAGACTATAAAATCCCTGAGAGCATGGATCATGATTGTTGCCTTTCTTTGTATCCCAGGTCTTGACACATAGTGGGAGGTTGAATGCCTGCTGCTTTGATTTGTTTTCTTGACTTCATGAAGATAATTGCAATATTACCTGGCAGTCATCTAGTACTTTAATGTTTACAAAATATTTTTCTTGCCCTGCTTCACGGACAAAATATAGTTTTGTTTCCCTCGTTTTACAAAAATTGACAGTACTCACCTCTATCATAATAACTGACCAATTCACAAAAGAGACAGGCTGTTTCCCCACATTGTCTCTCTTTCCCAACTGCTCCTCCATTCTTAACAGTTAATTTTGATTCCTAAATGTTCTCAGAACAACACAAAGACTGTTCTCTAACACTGTGCCACTTAAAACCTTTCCTTCTGCAGAAATGGACCCATGTCTCTCCCTCATTTCCCTTTTCCCCCACCTTTCAAATGTTACTCTGATCCATGAGTGTCCTACAGTTTCTGGGAAAATGTCAAAGGCATCAGTCTCAAGAAATCTTCACTATAAATTTTGTGACTTTACCTCTGTCTCATTTCAGTCTCATATCCCTCTCCCTACCCTTAACAATGTGTCATTTATAATTAATTAGTCCTCGTCATATGATAAACATTAGATACTATTCATTGGTCTTATTTTTCTCCAGGGAGAAGTTTTTTTTTTTAAATTCTGAAATGAAAGATTATTAAATTACTGATTAAAATTTTGAATAAAAAAATAAATGCCAGGTCTGGTAGCTTTATCTTACACACACACACACACACAGGCTTTGCTAACTAGAATAGAAATGCATTTGGTTTCGTTCCTTCAGCTTTTTTGAAGGTAAATTTCTAATAATATTTTACTAACATAACTAGTTCTTTTCCATTTTCTCTCAAGAACTTATTATAGACATCAAAACAAAGATTATTTGGTCAGGACCAGCCTTAGAGCACAGAATCACAAAGGAAAGAATAATAGAACTGGAATGGATATAGAATAGAGAATGTTAGAGACAAGGTGGAATGTAGAGATTCATTCTACCTATTCCACCTCCTGCATTTTACAGATTTAAACAGACACCGGCCCAAGTTGGATGAGGGAAAGGCTGACATATCTTGCTTATGACACTTGATGGATGGAGAGAATACTGAGGACTGAATGAGGTTCAGAGTTTTGGAGAGAGGAAAGATATTCTATATTTCTGACTTGAGAGAAAGAGAAACAGACTTTTAAAAAATTCCTATCTTGCCTTCTCCTTAAAGAACTTGGGAATTTCTCTGTAGTGAAGACCTCTCTTTTGGGAAAGCAAGAGTTCACCTTGCCCTTCCATTGAGTTTTATGTGTTTTCTAAACTATTATGATATACAACTTCTATAATTCTGTAGAACTCTAATTTCTACATAAAGCATCCTGCCTATGTTTAATCATATAAAGTGGATAGTATAGATCACATACTTATTTTCATAAATGGAACAAACTTCAGATTTAAGAAGTAATTTTTCTAAAGTCACATAACTGGCCAATCTAAAACTAAGTGATGGCTTTTCATTTCTCTATGGGATCTGAAGTTTTTCAAAGTGCTTTGCTCATAATAGCACATAAGGTAGGGTATAAAGTATTATTATCTCCATTTTACACATGAGAGAAGCTACACCAAGAAAGGTAAGCTGCCCACACTCCCACAGCTAAAATGTTTCAGATCTGAGATGCAAACTAGTTTCTTGACTCAAAATTGAGGGCTTCCCCCTTCTATTATGCCCACACAGTCTCCCTCTATTAGAGACAAAACTGAGCATGTGAAGGCCAATGATAGTCACTTTTGATGACTACATGCGTGAAACCTGATGCGTAAAAACCCAGATGAATTGGATTTAAAATTCTATGAATAAGTAGACTTTCATTTGCTAAAGTTGTTATTCTGACTTACTAGATAGGAATTAATTTCCAGCAGAATATATCAACATTATTTATTCTATGAAATGCATTAAAAGAAAATGGAGATTCTTGGGCCCTTAAGCTGGAATAATGAACTAATTTGGTCTATGAATAAAGAGTGTACAATTGGGCAAGGTTACCCATGGCAGACTCTACTATTGTATGTCCTAGACTAGAATATAGCCATAGGAAGACCTGCTAATAATATTCTTTTGTGAAATTTCTGCCTGTAGAATATATATGTGAGTATATCTACATCTGAGTTGCTCATATATTTAAATATATGTATATGTCTAAATATATGTATATATATATAAATATATATATAAATAAATATGTATATATTCCCAGATTTTCGCCCCAAATAGGCTCACTTCCATACACAGCTGGTTAAGTGGCCAATGTAAGATATCTCTGTTCTCTTTAAAGGGAGTTGGGACTTTATGTATATATATACATAAGGTCATCACTATTAGCTATCTTTGTGAAAGCTGTCTCTATTGTCTCTATCTCTATTTATGTCTATATTCCTATATACACATATGCACATGCATATGTGTATATGACATGTATGTGTATATATATTCCATTCCTCAACAAGCATCTGTATACATATGTATATGCACATAAAACTATATAGAGACAGAATGTTAACTACTAAATTATATGAATTAAATTAAATGTGTATCATGTATACAGACAAATAATTAAAACTAATACCTTGTACTTTCATTTATTATCTCTTTTAATAGGCAAAACTTCAGCCACAGACAATTATGTTTAACAACAGTGGTGGTGATCTTTCTAGGAGAGTTCTTTGGATAGTTATAAGAGAATAAAAGGTAATAAAAACAATCTATTAGCCCTTTGGATAATTTCCATGGCTTCAAAGCCATTATTTAGAAAATGATAATGCACTACTCATGTGAGAGGAACAATAACCTATAAAACACAGAAAGAATACTAGTAACCTGAGGCATTCCAGAAACTGGTGCCAGTTTACCTTTCCACTTTTATCTTTCATAAGGTTGAGATATGTCTACTGCTGGATCAATGCTTCTACCAAATGACAGTGATCTTCACTGATCTTCTGAACTCTCCCCTTTTTTAAATTTTATTATTCTCTGTATAATTTCTGTACTTTGCAGTGCTCACACAACTCCCTTTATAGAGAACAGAGATATCCTAAATTGGCCACTTAACCAGCTATGTATGGAAGTGAGCCTATTTGGGGAGTAAATCTGGGAATTAGTCAACAAAGTTGTTTCATTGATCACTAAGTAATCTGACAGGACTTCCTTGGAATGATGATTACATTACTCAGAATTTGAATATGTTTACTTGTTTTTGTGGTTTAATGGGAGTTGCAAAATATTTACAGATTTGAAATATATGGAAATGATCATGTGGTCAATAAAATTTGGATGTATATGCTTAAATATATATATATATACATATATATAATGTATGAAAAATATATATAACATAGTACTCTTTCAGCATTGAGGATAAAAAACATAGTAACAAAAAATGGTTGGAAGATCCCAATCTTGTATCTACAACACTTGGGTTTGAGTCGGTATTCAAGTGATTACTAGAAGTTTGACCAATGGCATGCACCTTTACTTGTCTGTCTCAAATTATCCCTATTCTGTATTGGAAAGAGATTAAGATGTAGAATCAGAGATCCTCGGTTTAATTCTTGACCCTGAAAGTTACTACCCATTTACACTTGGTAAATAAGCCTTCTCTGGGTCTCAGTTTCATGATCAATAAATGAAGACACAAGACTAGCTGATTATACAGATGTATAACTGGCTGTAAATACTGTGGTCTGTAAATTGAGAATGAAAATAATGACACAAACTACTCAATGGGGAATATATTTTTAAAGAATATTAATAATCTATTATTATTGCTAAGGAAAGAGAAATACTAAGAAATGTACGGTTTCTTAAGGGGGGTAAAAGAATCTAGAATTCAAAAATAAAATATTTAAGCCTAGTAGAATGTAAGTTTCTTGAGGGAAGGGACTGTATATATATATATATACATATATATGAAAGAAATATATGTATATATATTTCTTCTCTTAGTACCTAGCATAATGATTTTCAAATTGATTCAATGGTGGATATATAATAATGAATATAAATATCAATAATACATAACCTCTGCCATCATGGAATCTCCTGGGAAAAATTTAAGTGATATAAATGAATATGATACATATTATATGATAAAATCACATTATTCATGATATACTACATATTTTTAAACTATTGACCTCTTCTTTTACCTCTAAATCATATTATCTTTTTTTCTTTAAATTTATTTAATTAATTAATTAAGAATATTTTTCCATGTTTACATGATTCATGTTCATTCCTTCCCCTCCTTCCTCCCCCCTCCCATAGCCAATGAGCAATTCCACCTCTGTCTTTTAATGAAAGTAACTGGTTATGAAAGTACTTTTATTTTTGTTTTACTTTGAGCTGTGGTTTTATTAGTACATTCCATCAAAACACATGCACTTAAAAATGTTATCTATTTGGAAATCCACCTTATCTCCTTCCCTCTCAACCATCCTCCTGTGCTGAGGGAATCTTATCCCAGCCCCCTCCTAAGTAACCTGACCTGTCCATCAACATTTTTCAAATACCACAGTTGTGCCAGGGTTTACCTCTGTGTATGTCCTGAAAGTGAATAAAAGACTAAACCTGGTCTGAGATCTTAAGAGTAAGGCAGCAAGATTTAACTTTATGCTTATCTACCTTTTCTATTAATAAACTTTATGAAAAATAATGAATGGTGAAACACATTGGTTTTTTAGGACCTTTAATTTTCTTCTGACACTTAAAAGTGCTTAGGTTTGTGTAAAGGGGATTTTAAAGCAGCTGCTCATCTGCTTTGATCACCTTGGCCAGGACAGAGAAGCCAAGGTTTTTCTTTTCAAGTCTGCCACCCCAATCTTATGATCCTAATGATAAGACCTTCCCCCCATGTGGTTCTGGCCCCATCCCATTCATTTAGATTACACCCTAGGGGGAGAAGGGGGCAGTAGAGAACAGAGCACAAGGTTTCCTGCACAAACAGGGTCTGAACCTTTCTGCACAGAAGAGGGGGGGGGGGTTTAGGACCCAACAGGAACTCCTGCTCTCTTACTCCACAGCACTGATAACGGAAAAACTGACACAGGGTCCTAGTGCCACTTCATTCTGCCCAGTGCAGCACAGGGCAGAGGAACCCCTTGAATGGATCTTGTGGGGCCTTCTAGGCTGAGCTGGGATTAGAGTTGGGAGCTCCCTGCCCCTGTGACCAGGGCCCCCAACTTTAAAAAATTGTGGCATTACCCCTTCCCCCCATTTCTTTTAATTTAGATGAGAGTGGGGTGGTAGAGAACAGGGAGGATGCCTTTTGCCCAGATGATACCCAGCCCAGACTTCCCTACCTTGTGAAACCAGCAGAACACTGACATTGGCTCCTGGCTGCCTCTGTGCTCTGCATAACACAGCAGGGAGAAGAGCCCCTTAAACTAAACCCTGAGGGTACTCTCAGACTGGAGGGAAGTGGTGAGAGGAGGCTCTAGGACCTAGCCCTCCCCTCCAACTTTGGACCCTGACTCTGAGCAGAGTGCTTGTGATGTGGGAACTCTCCTGCTCAGTAGTTTCAAAGCCAGACCTAGAGAGGGGAGATCTGGGTTAAAAAAATCTAGCAATAATTAAGCAAGTATAGGAGCTCCCTCCCCAGTGCCTGTACCTTTGAAAACACATGGCCCCTGACTAACCTCTGGGGGAGGGGAAAAGATGAAACCTTTACAGGGAAGTTCACTTTTGAATTTTCTCTTCTCCCTTCCCCCTAGCAGGGGCTTCCTTCTAGGGGCTTATCTTTTTCTCCCTGCTTTTTTACATAAGACCTAAACCCTCAAGTGTGTTACCCTCTATATGCAGTTGCAGTGCCACCCTGTGGCAAGAATTAAAACTGCAGGAAATTTAAAAGAAAATTACTTTCCTCCTGCTTAACATCAAAGTGAATACGTTTAAATAAAAGGATTATTAATAGTTACATAATAATAATATTGAAATAAAATTAAAACCAAATTTCTAAAATTGAACAAAGTCAACATTAAATCGAATTAAATGAATGCAATATTAAGGGATGATTGTAGAACACAATAGTATTAATATTATCAATAACAAGTATTAATTCTCAATAACTATTATTAGTTACTACCAACTAGTGTTAATTATTAGTAATAATTATTACTGATAACTAATACTTGTTTATGATTACTATTATTATTAATAATAACAATAGTTATAACAAATACACATTCATTATAAGTACTATTGGTATGCAAGAATTATTTAGTTCCTTATATTAGCTTTTTTTAAAACCTACTCTCATTGCCTTCCACAATAGCACTGAAATTTGTGTCTCCATTGTTTTTTTATATGTTTTAGGAACTATTCATTGTTTAAACTGACCATTTAGCAATAATCAGACTAGATTACATAGGCAGATTAAGACAGACAGACTAGACACGATGTGAAATGCTGTAACAAATCAAGGGGGATCATGAAATATTCCTCCACTTTCACCACTGCATACACTTTTTAATTCTTGGGGTTATCCTAATCTTCCTAAAGAGAACTGGATGACAAAGCTAGAACATTTTGCAAAACCTGGGTGGCCATACCTTTTACATGGCCAAAATATGGATCTTTTGACTTCAAGATATTAAAAGATTTGAAGTTAGCCATTAAAAATAAAGATTCCAAAGATTATAAATACTATCATGATGATAAATCAACCATTGCCTCCATGAAGGAAACAATTCTTTCTTTGGAACCAGACCTATTTCCTCCTGATCTATCTCTCTCCCCTCCCTTACCATCCCACTACTCATACCCTCCAGAGTTTCCTTCTTCTCACTACCCGGGGTCAGCCCATCTCCCCAATCCGTACCTGTACCATCCCTACCTCCATTAGACTTTTCCCTACACTCCTTCACCTGACTGACCCCACTCACCTTACTAAGACTCCTCCTCTAGACCTCACCCATCCTACTCCTCTACACCTTACCCCTAGCCCCACCCCTGTTTCTCTCCACCACACTCCCAGCCCCACCATCAATCTTTTTACCCTGCCTCCCCACCACCTGATCAACCCCTACCACTCCATTCATCCCCTCCCTGTCTTCCCCCACAAGCCTCACTACAACTCACTCAGTTGAAATCCAGAATACAGGCTAAGCAGCATTTACCACAGATGACTAGATTAAAAGTCTTTTCCCTCTAAGAGATGTTCCTACTTATAACAGATGTTGAGATTTCGTAAACATTAGAAATCATACACCTTTCTCTCCACAGGATACTGAGAGGTTCAAGGAAAAAATATATGTATATCTTTTTATGAATCTGAACCTGGAATGGTGATAAAAAAAAGTTGAGAGCATTTTCTGTACGTATAACCCCCCACGGATTGATGTCGAAGATTTACTCCAAATCCTGCTAATAGAAAGGGAAAGGAATAAGATTCTTTCTCTTGTTAATCAGACCCAGGGAAAGGGAACAATTCATTGGCCAACTGAAGATCCCAAATGGGACCCAAATTTGAAGCAAGATTACTTGCAACTATGCCAGACTAGAAATGCATTGCTAAAAGCTATGAGAGCTTGGTCTAATAGGTCTGGTACATGGACTAAATTTGAAAATCTGAAACAGAAAGATAATGAAAACCCCTCTCAGTTTATGGATAGGCTTATTGAGCTGGGAGGAAGGTATATAGAATTAGATCTTGATAAGGAAAGGGATATATGACAAATCAGAATACAATTTGTGAAAAACAGTTGTAAGATAGTTAAGAATTATTTTATGACCAGCTGTTCAAACTGGCCTAGTATGGACCTCAAAGAATTGAAAAGGGTGGCAGTGTATGCCTTTGAGGGGCATAAGGAAAAGGAGAAGTAGAACACTGATTTTGTGTAAACATTAAGGAAGGAAATAAAGGAATTAACTGCTAAACAGGGTGAGAAGGATAAAGAGAAAACTACTTTAATGGAGATTTGGAGGAAGGAAATAAAAGAATTAACCAAAACAGTTGGAAAGACAAAGCAGGGAGAGTTCATAGCTCCCATACAAGAATCCACAAAACAACCATTAACATGTGTAAAAATTAAATTAGTCTCTACTGATAAAAATATTATATTTTAAGAGATTTATTAAAGATTATTAGAAATAAAGGATACAAAATAATAAACCACTTGTCGGGGCTGATTAGCCCATTCACAGCTTACTACATATTGCAATCTCTGAGTAGAGGAAGAGAGAGCCACATGTGAGCATAAAAGAGGAAGAGAGAGAGCCCGAAGTAGGCATTACAGCCAGTTTAAATACAAATTGTGATCTTGCCCAGGTGGAGACTCAGGTGAGATTATAGGGAATTCTGGGAAGTACCAAGGACTTCTGGGAATTGAAGTCTGGGGTTCAAATCTCCATTTTATGCATGTTATTTTTGTGGAAAAGTGGGTCATGATATTATGAATTGTAAGAAGAGGAATCAGGAAAATAGAAATAGAAGCTTCAGGAATAATGATGGTGGTAGGAGGAATAGTTATTCAAATGAAGCATATCAAAACTCACACCTAAACATCTGTACTCACTGTTGAAACACACCCTTAATATGGGGGATCCCAGAGGAGTGGACAATGAAATTTAGTTGAATGGTGGTACTTGGGAGGGGAAGGAACCTCAAAGAGTCTGGAAATGAATTTTAAGCCTTTTCAGATGTCATTGCCTTATTGATGTTAATTGTTTCAGTTTGTTCCCCTCCCCAGAATGATGATGTCTCTGTAATGCAATTCTAAATATAAGATGTATGCAATTTACTGTTAACCACTTCATAAGTTATGAAAATAGAAATATTCTGTTACAATGTCTTTATTTGTACATCCCCAATAATTATACTGAAGAATATCATTGTAAAAAATCCCATAAACCACCTTTGGTTACTTTTCGCCTTTGTTAATTATCACACAGGGATTATGGATTGACTCAATCAAACTGGTTTCAACGTGTATAAAAGTTGTGGAGAATTTGTTTATCTAATAATTTAAATTAACTTTAATGAGTTTTCAGATGTGATTTTCATATATTTGGGGGCATCCCTACCTCTGACTGATCATTTTTCTGCCTCTGAGTTGTTTATAATAAGGGGTAAGGGTCCATTTGTAATTGAAATAAAGTGAAAGGGCATTATTATATTTTCCCATCTATGCATTTCTTGAACATGTAATGGATGAGACATCTGAAGTGATTTAACTTTTTATCCTCAGCTCCACTTGAAAATGCATGGAACATATTGGAGACAGTTCAGTTACACTATTACTGTCTCATAACAAGAGGGATGGAGGTGCCCAAGTGGCTTAGTTACCCTATAATGTGTTATGATCTCATCCAGGAGGTGGGAATGAATTTTCCTATAAAGCCTAGTAGCTTCGAGATGGATTTATTATATTTGTAACTCTTCATCAATAATACAGAGGTTTTTCTGGCTTTTATCCCACCAAATTTTGGAATAATGGCAGTAATAGACTCTTTTAGGAATATCTCAGCTGAGGTTGAAAGATTGGCTCAAGACATAGCTCAAGCCATCTCCCAAACCACTAAAGCCATTTCTTATCCATAGGAGGAGATTGACTCCTTAGCAAAAACAGTCTTACAAAATCGACTGGCCCTCATCATGCTCACTGCCTCATTGGGAGGTGCTTGTTCATTTATTAATCAGTCTTGTTGTTCTTATGTAAATAGGTCTGGAGAACTTGTGGCAAACATCCATGAACTTCAAAAGCTTTTTAATAACACACAGCAAGTATCTATAGAGACTCATGAATCCTAATGATAGCTAGTGGAAACTCTCATGGCTGCAAGGAACAAGTTTGTTTGCAGTTATCCTAAACTGGGCTCTTAAAATTTGGGGGATTTTGGTACTTCTTAGAATCTATATTAGTTGATGTACTACTGTTTTTAAAAGGTTTTTACCTGGTGAAAAATTCATGTACACTCACGTTGTGGATCCTGGCCAAGTTAAGAGGGAAATAAATCTCATTTTTGTGTGAGTACCTTTTGTGTTGTGCCCTTGCTTGACTAATGCATTGAATGTGAACTATGAACATATGATTTTTAAAATTATTTTTCTCTATCTTTATGTTTTAATAGGGTATTTGAGTTTTTCTTTCTTTTTTCCTATCCTTGATAATACTTGAATTACATAGAATCACTATTAATGTTTTTTTTTTTACTTGAAGGATAAAGTTTACAGTATAAGTACAGTACCTATTGGCCCTAGTAATTATGCATACCCAAAAGCTTTAGACTATGGAAGCCTACCATTTATTGATAAACTTTATGGGACTGTGATTAATGATTGTGTCTCTTTCCAGGAGAAGGGAACAAAGAGCCAATATACAGTGCCAAGAAGTATGAGGTTAAAAAGGATCAAACCAATCCAGGGAGGATTGTTGATCTTCTAAGCCAATTCAAAAGGACTTGAACCTAGTGTGAGACTCGAAGTTGAGAAGCTTGACATATGTTAAGATGTAGGACACCTTGTAGTATATTCTTTGTGAAATATTCTGAGTCAAGTACCTCAATTTGGCTATTATCCTGGTTCCCCCTCTCTCTGAGAGTGAAGGTAAATAAGACCAAGGAATGACTTTTTTTCCCATTTGCTGCTGAAGCCTAGTCCTTTCTCTCTTATAGTTCGACAGTTCTATGTAGTCCTGGCTGCAAATGGGTAAAGTGCTGTATTGCTGTCATTGTCCTACAGGCTTGTGGGACATAAGTCACTTTAATTGGACCTTGCCTGTGAGTCAAGAAACTGTTACAGATTTATTTTTTACTCAAAATTTTATACACATGAGATTTTTATTTTTTTTAATAATTTCTGTATTCATTGTTTTATACAGAATTTAATTTTTGCCTTTTATTTGGGATTTTTTGGGGAATTTTTTTCTTTTGTCAATTGTTTTATGTACCTCATAACTCAGGCATGTATCCCAGGGTGATTCTGGTGTTTGTCAACACCCTCCTCAGGGGGGATTGTGTAATTATCTTAAAATCCAAGATTTAAAATTTTTGGAGAAATTTCTGGAAAAGAAACTTGACAATATCCTGAATCAAGAAAGTGGATGCTTTTGGAGAAGATGCTGTAAAGATGCCTGCAGAAGCCACATACTGCATCAAAAGATTCAGAATGAACTTTGGGATATAATGAACTGAACTGAAGGGGATTGAACATACTTATTCTGAATATAAACTCTTATGACAAAAGGGACTGCCCCTTAATTGGCATTTTTATTGTGACTGCGAAAAATGGGTTTTAAGACTGTGAATTACCAAAACTGTGGAGGTTTAGGCCAAATTGTAAAGGTAATTTTTAGAGTCTTGAATTAAAATTAAAAATAAGTGTTCGCCATGGGAAAAATTCCCAAATATGAAAATACCCAAGTGAGATAGGTTTTACGGAGATTTTAATTAATACAAATGAAAGAATTAAGGAAAGGGATAGAGAGAGAATAAGAGAAAAGAGTATGAAGGGCCTAGGCCAAATGGCTTAGGCCTGAGCCATAAGAGAGAGTAGTCAGTCTTTAATCACTCACCACAAGATTTGTCCCAAGCAAAACTCCAGTCCTTCACTGAAGTCCTCAACTCCTGAACTGAGTTTCAGAGACCTAGCTCCTCCAACTAACTTCAAACTCCAACTAAAAAATTCCACCTCGAGCTCCTTCCTTTTAGAGAAAATGTTCTCTTGTTTCACCTCCACTAAACTTTCACATCTACCAATCACAGTAGACATTTTCTCCAGGACTGACCATTCTTAGTTCACATCTTCTTTTTTTGTCACCTTCTCTGGGTAGACTAAAACTTCACACCTCTTTTGTTAAGCTTGCCTTTTGTAAGCTGCTTGACCTTTTAGTGATTAATATAACCTTCATAGGTACTTAGTACCCTTTTGTATTAGATCTAAAAACAGACCTAGCTTAAGGTTTTAGCTTCACTCTAAGTATGAGTTGGGGACTTTTCATTGTTCAGTAAGGAGTTTACAACTTTATCTTCCCCTAAAGTATTCCTAAGTATGGGTGGAGTAATGTTAAAATTCCCAATACATTCCTGATCAAGTACCTCCATTTGTTACAATAAGGGAAGTGCTTAACCAAATCTTCTAAGGTAGAGTCTGAGCAGTTTTTAAGATTCACATTATCAATGTGTCTATCATTCAGTTTTTTTTTGTATTTTTCCTCTCATATTTCCCTAACATCTCTAACTATTGTATCTTCTTCTCAGAAAATGCAATATTGTATGTACTTTTAGCTAGAAGATATTTAGAGTTTTAAAAATAGTTATGTTTAAATGATCCTTTTGGGAGACTGGTCTCCCAAAGAATCAAAGGTGGAATATGTGCTGAGGGGATTTTATCCCCTTCCCCCTCCTGAGTAGCCTGACCTGTCTGTCAACATTTTTTCAAATACCATAGTTTAGCCAGGGTTTGTATCCAAATATGTCCTGAACATGAATAAAAGAAAGGGGGCAGAAAATCATGGAGACTTGTGGTGTGGATTCTGGGAGAGAGTAGAGAGGTAAAGGGAGAGAAAGGTTAATGGAGGCTAGGCTAAACATGGTCTGAGATTGTAGAGTAAGGCAGCGAGATTTAACTTTATACTTATCTACCTTTTCTATTAATAAACTTTATGAAAAATAATAAATGGTAGATATATTAATTTTACTTAGAACACTCCTTCCCAAGATGGTACATCATATGATATAGGTTGTACATTACCACATAATATATAATTCCATGTTCATCATGTTGTGAAAGAAGACAAATATTAGTTACACTAGACAAAAAATAATGGAGGAACTAAAGTAAAGAAAGTCATGCTTCAATTTGCATCAATTCCATCTCTTCTTGCTAGGGTGACAGATAGCCTTTTTTGTCATGAATCTCTTGCAGTTGTTATGATACTTTGCCTTGTAGTTGATAGCAAAGTCTTTCACATTTAAACCACTTCTTTAATTTGTGGGCTCATTATTTTTTCATAGAATTTATTTCCTCTTCATCCAATATATCCAAACAGAACAAAGCAAGTAGAGGAAAAATTAGATTATATATGATACGCTGTTGGATGGATATCTATAAATGAAAACATGTGTATACATGAGTATGCACTTGTATGCATGTGTCTAATAGTTCTTGGGCCCAGAGGGTAGCAGTAAAACAGATAGTTAAAGGGTTCAAATAAATAATAAAATTTGGATTGATATGATTTTTTTCCTAACCAGTATATCCCATATATATATATTCAGGATATATATAACCAGTATAACCAATTTTTTTCTATCCATTATCTCTTTTGAATCTCATAGCACCTCAGTATATCCAGAGGTGCTTTGAGATTCAAAAGAGATAATGGATAGAAAAAATAAAATTTGCAAACCTAAAAGAACTTTATGTATGCCAGTTGTTATTATTAACCTGCAATCACTAGATTCATTCTTTGAGCCTTCTATTGGACTCTTACTAAGCACAACCAATATTTATAGAGCAATACTGGGGTTTACTGGTAAATATTTAATGAAAAAAGTCTCCAGAAAGAAAAAATGTTAAAGCACTTTTAATTTTAATCTGTGTTATTAACACTTTATTAGTCTAGGCATTCCACTGAAATATTAGTCAAGCTCTAGTTTATGGTAACTGCCAGTTTCTGAGGTGCAAAATCTCATGATGAAATTTTAACAGTCACTGTCTTTACTGGCTAGAATTGGCTTCAGAATATCTGTGAGTATATTCCTTTTGGAGACAGTAGTATCCTGTCTATGAGCAAAGGTTTGACCACTTTGTAGGCATTTTGTAGAAATGAGCTTCATTCAAATGAGAACATAAATGATTTTCATAGATCACTTTCAACTCTGATATTTGGCAGTTCTATTGCTGTATATGTATCTAAAAATACAAAGGATTTGTGATATGTGTTGGCATGGGGGATTTCTGCTGTTGGAACTCTCTTAAGTAATGTAGCTCAATACATGCTTTTAATTTGGCTGAGAAATCCAAGAAAGATTCCCCAAATATTCAAAAGGTATATGAATTGTCCCAGATCACAGTCAGTGGGTGCTAAGGGCTTGCCTGAAGGTTATATCTTCTTGATTATCAATTCAATGTTTTAACCTTTGAGACATATTTCCTCTCAAGTTCATATTTATTTATTTCCTTTCAATGATAACTTTAAAATATAAGCCATTGTTACCATTGTTAATAATAGTAGATATTTTCATAATTTCTTTTTTTAAATGAGGTAGATATCACTTTAAATTAGGTGATTATAGAAAGAATCAGAGATGGCTTGGTGGAGGTACTTGTTAGATGTTTCTTGAACTATAGAAAGCATTTTAACAAGTGGAGGATTTTTTGAAGGGCAGAGTGGGGAGCATTAAGAGTAATAGAAATAGAGGAAGCCAAGGCAAAGAAGAAAGAATAAAAAGTAATCATTTGACTTTATTTTTCTCCATGATGTACAAATGTTTGTAAAAATGTTTTTTGTGGAATAGAATATTTGATTAAGGCATACAAAAATGAAGAATCAGAGTTGTAGAGGTACATGAGAACACAGAAAGTTAAATCATCAGAGGTAGCAGACTCACAGAACTCAGAGTATGGGCTGTGTAAGGAGTCTTTAGTGATTATTCTAACATCTCATGAGAACAAGGAGGAAAAAAAATTATAAAGAAAGAGGAGTCAAGATAAGAGGAGA
The DNA here is from genome assembly GCF_027887165.1 of Monodelphis domestica. Taxonomy (NCBI): domain Eukaryota; kingdom Metazoa; phylum Chordata; class Mammalia; order Didelphimorphia; family Didelphidae; genus Monodelphis; species Monodelphis domestica. The sequence goes on along the minus strand of NC_077227.1, from coordinate 686,078,077 downwards.
GGAGATAACAAAATCCTTTCAAACAAAAATGTTAAGACAAGATGGGGAATCCCATTAGAATTTTATTTCTGGTCTTTAAACTTGCTTTTTTGAAGAGAAAAGAAAAGATTCTGTCTGCAACTGGAAAAGTCAAAAAGACTCAACTCATTATAGAGATGAGAAAACTGAGATCCAAGAGATTGAAGGAATTTGTTTCTAGTTAACACAGTTAGGTAAAAAACTAGGGATTCTAATTTCTTGACTACAGTCTAATTTTCTTTCCACCACAGCCTCCACCATCAAACATGGACTTTCAAGCAGCAACATCCATAGTCATTTTTCTTTCCTTTTATATTTTGGGGCTAGTTTTTAAAGAATGACCTTTATGTAGCTATCAATGGTAATTTTGTATTAGTATGGAAGGCACAAAGGAGGTAGTCACAAGAAACCATGCATTTCACAACCAGAATGTAATATAATAAAAAAGAAAACCAATTACAAAAACACTAGAAAATATATAAATATGACAATTTGAGCTGTAACCGTTGTAATTAGTGTATAAGTTCAGTAATATAATAATAAAAATAAGACAAATTTCATATTAATAAAATCAACATATATTGTACAAGTACTCATGTTATATGACTACCCCTAATAACAACTATATATTTATTTGACATTTTAATGAAATGTGTTTAATAAAATGTCACAGATTTTTCTGGCTTTATGGAGTGTTCAATCTTTTTATACTACATCCCTTTCATATAATTTTAAATAGTTATCAAATATTTCCAAAGATGTAGTATACAATGTTTCCCAAACTAAATTCATCAGTCTAAAAGATTTAAGACTTTCCCATCTCTCTCTCATTTTTCCTTTTCCCTCCTTTTATTTGTTTAGAGAACATTCACAGAAATTAAATGTTTAGATGCTTTATCTTTACATATTTTTCAAGCTATTACTTATTTCCCATAGATTAATAGCTGGCAGTTAAGGCTTCTGTGGTACTCTGTTGCATCTAATATCTCTTTCTTGTGGTTAATTCCTCTACATATCGAGATTAAAACCCATCCATGCTCACTCTTCTCAGATTTTTGTCCATGTTCTCCCATAAATCATCCATACAGCATCTGAACAAGGTTTTGGAGGTCATCTTCTGAACCATTTAATATTATGTCAATATCAGTGCAAATCTCAGACCCTCTAAAATATTTTTCTTACAGTATGATGGGTTCACTTTTTCAACAAGTCCTCTCTGTCTTACCATGTGTTATACTTCTCTTCTACTGTGCAAATACTGCTAGAGGAAATCTTAATTTTACATAATTTTATCACAACATTTCACGAAGCAAGTTCCCCACTAAATTCAAAGTTCAAAGCCTTAGATTATCATTTAAGGTCTTCAGAAGTTTAGCTAAAATCTAAATCAATTTTAACTGCTTTCTCTGCTACAACAAATGATAACAGGAGAATATTCCATCAAAATGACTGAGGTTTTTTTTTCCACTTCTGTAGTTCTGAATTCCACTTACCTGAAATGTTTACACACACACACACACATGCACACACACACACACACTTTACATCTTTTCTCTAAACATTCTCATTAGTCTCTCCTTAGTCAGAATACTTTTCTTATTCATCCAGTTTAAAGCAACCCCTTTTTTCTGACTAAAAGCATTAGGTATGCAGAGATTACATTTTGCAATGATTTTCATTGCCTAGCACAATCCCCACTACAAGTTTTTGGATTGATTGGTCCCATTGAGTTTTGTGGTATCTGCTTTGTAGTCAGGTACTATTACATAAATATTTTCTTTTTATTTAACTTTCCATGTTATCTGCTAGTTATGCTCTTTTTCCCTCTATAGATGTTTTCAGAAGTATTTGGTTTAACTAGCTCTTATACAGAGATCTCTAAAGACTCATTTTCTCCTTCACTGCTTTTCAGTTTTGTACAGTTATATAGCTCATATTCTTCCATCATCCCGTTCCATAATGTTTTGCAACTCAGCTTGTATTCTAGATCATTGTTGCCTCTAGCTATGATATCTTTCCACTTGACAAGGAAATCATGAATTTGTTGGCGCTTATGCTTCATCCTTATGGTAACAGTTTTGCATCAGTCAAGTCTCTTAGAAATGGCAGAATTGGAAGCAATGGCATAAGTATTGCTGAATGGTTCTATCCAAGGTCAATAATACTCAGTCAATGATATTCAGAGAAGGTTAAGTGACACAGTGGAGAGAGTGATAGATCTGAACCCGGGAAGGTTGGAGTTAAAATTTTGCTTCAAATACACTAACTGCATTATTCTGAGCAAGTTAGTCACTTAATCTCTTTAAGTCTGTTTTCTCATTTGCAAAAGGAGGATAATAATAGCATGTACCTTGGGGGAGGGGTTGTAAAAATCAAATAAATTCATGTTTAATGTACTTTATAATTGTCCATTACTATAATATGAAATTAATTCTTCCCAATCACTTTCATTTTTGCATTTGTTAAGTTTTGTTCATGGAATGAGGAGGTTGACAGTATTTTTGAATATATCTTCAGGAGTTTGAAGCAATCTTCCATTGTTTTGTAGTGATCTTCTTTTATCAAGAATAACAGTGGAACTACCACATTTGAACTCACCTCAGGAGGTGTCATGGCAACAGCAAAGATGAAATTAGAAATCAACAGTAGACATAACCAAATCTATACAGGAAAAAAACAACTGTGTTTTGGTGATAAAATTTTAGAGACACTCAGGAACTTATTTTAAGTAGATTCAAAGAGGAAGATTTCAAAAGAATAAAAAAATCACATTTTCTTTTTACCAAATAAATTCACAAATAATAGAAAGAGTGAGAGAATTAAGAAGATGCTGACCTAGAGCCCTGTTTCCTTTGTAATGTCTCTATTAGTCTTGTTAGAAAAGTCTGTCATCATGGACATTCATCATGGATACATCTGATGAAAACATGGGAAGGAATCAAATAATTTCCTCTTTGAAACTATATAATTTTTATGCCAGAATTGATTTAGAGACATATTGGATTTTCTCCCCTCTGTGTTGATCTTTTTTGAAAAATGAAGATATCATTTGTTTTAAAAAAAAAACAAATTTGACAATATGCCCATCTTCCTCTTATCTCTAGAAAATAATCCCTTGTGACAAAGAATAAAAAAAAAAGAAAAAAAAATTACTCAGAAAAATTAAGTAATATGTTTGAAAGACAAACTATGCAATGTTCCATACCTACAGAACCTCACCTCTGTAAAGAATAGGGGGAATATATTTTCTAGTCTCTTCTCTTGAACCAAGCTTGAATATTATAATGTTAAGCTTTTTTTCATTATTAATATTCTTTCCACTTATTATATGCTGTTTTCATGTTTGAGCTTCTTTAATTTTACACAACTTCACATAAATTTTCTCATGCTTCTCTGTATTATTAATTTTCACCATTTCTTATAGAATTATTATATTCAATCATATTTATATGCTAATATTCCATTGCATCACATGCTTATAACAAAATAGTACATGCATATATATAAATATGTATAGATATTCATATATTAATTAGTTAATGTGCATCTATTTTGTTTCCACTTCTTCATTATTTCAAAATGTGTTACTCTGAATATTTTGGCATATGTAAGACATTTCCTTTTTAATTTGATCTCCTCAGTTCTTTGGATATATGTGTAGTAGTAAGATGTGAGAGTCAAAGTATATCAAATTTTTAGCCATTACTTTAGCATAATTTCACATTTATTTTCAGAATAATTTGAGAAATTGACAGCAGCTCTACCAACAGTAAATTAATATGTATAACTTTCCACAACTTCTATACTATTTCTTTCTCTATTGCTATCTTTGCAAATTACATGAGGGCAAAGTAAAAAAATCAGAGCCATTTTGATTTGAATTTCTCTTCTTAGTACTTATTTAATGAAATATTTGATATAATTTTAATAATTTGCTACCCTCTAAGATAATTATTTTAAATTTTCATTAAAAAGATTATAAACTTTGACCACTTTTCTTTCTCTTGTTTTTAGTTTAATATATTTGTCAGTTAATAGCATATCTAGGATAAAACCCACAAAAGACGTACTTGAGGCAAAGTTTCCTCTCTTAGTTGAAAGTTTCCCTTTATATTCTATCTTAATTTTTGAGTTCCCATTTGTTTTATTATGTACATATATATGTATATAAAACACAGCATGTAGCATAGCACTAATACACATATAATTTATTATAAATATGTCATAGATTATAACATTTATCAAAGAGAAACACATTTTCTTTTTAGCTATGTCTCATCCCTTTTCCCCTTCACTCCCACTCTCTCCCCACCAAGAAGTCAGGTGATATGATATAGATTATACCTATATTATCAAATATGCTTGCCACTTCATTCTTCCATGATTGTTCTTTCTCCTTTTTGCTTCAGTTCATACAGATTTTCTCATGTTTCTCTATATTATCCACTTTCACTATTTATAAAAACAATATTACATGCTATTACATTCATGTGCTGATATTCCTTATATCATATGCTTATAACACAATAATACCCCACTCATATATATGTATACTCTACTATATATGTTTGAGATATATATCATGCATATACACATATATATTCTTCATGTTTTTAAACAAGATACATATTTGTTATACCAGAGAAAAATTTGTGGAGAAATAAAGTGAAAAATGATAGGTTTCAATATGCATTTTTACTCCTTTCTGTGGTGATGGATAACATTTTTTTGTCATGAATCCCTTAAAATTATCTTGCATCCTGGCTTAGTTCATAAAAGTTGTTATTCATTATATATTACTGTTGTTACAATGTACAGTGTTCTTCTGGTTCTGCTCACTTCACTTGGCATCACTTCATATAAGTCTTAACAGTTTTTTTGGTGATCATTTTGTTTGTCATTTCTTATGACACTATAGTATTCCATTACAATCACACATATCTTTTTCAGCCATTCCCCAATTAATGGATATCACTTCAATTTCTAGTTCTTTGCCAACACAAAAACAGCTGTTATAAATAATTTAAATATATAATTTCTTCACTTTTTTCATTTATCACCTTAGGAAATGAACCTAATTAGTGGTATTTCTGGGTAAAAAGTATACATGGTTATAAAACTATGTATAAAGTTCTTTGAATATAATTTCAGATTGCACTCCAAAAATGCTCACAGCTCCCCAAACAATGTATTAGTGTCCCCATTTTTCAATAGTCCCTCCAACATCTGTCATTTTGCCCTTCTATCATTTTAGCCAATCTGATAGCTCTAAGATATATGTTTTTGATTGTACAAAAGCTATATCTTCCTCAGAACCCAAATACTGGTTTCTCATATTTAAACTAAAGTTTACATTAACCAAACTAGCATTCTCAATATTATTCCTATACGATATTTCCATTTTTCTTTTATCTTTTAGTGACCACTTTTATCCCTTGTTTAGGTGAGTTTTCTTTCTTAGTCAAAGCTTTAAAAAGCAAGTGACCTGAATCTCTTTTCTATTTTAATCGTGTTGTAAAGTCATTAATATTTAGGTGATGAGATTATTTTTACTTAATGTGGTATCTGTTATAAAATGTAGGTCTAAACCTATTTCTACTAAAATACTTTACATTTTACAGCAGTTTTTATCAAGTAGGGAATTATTTTATAAGTAATTTTTTGTTCTGAGCTTTATTGAATATTGGATTACTGAGTTCATTTATTCTCACTTCTAATTATCTAGACTATTTCAATGATCAACATTTCTATTTTTTAGCTAATGCAAAATTATCTTGATAGCTATTTATGGTATCATTTGAGATTTAGAAATTTTATATGTCTCCCATTCATTTCTCCTTTTCTTCTTGAAAATGCTATATTCTATTCATTCTTCCTTTTCCCCTCTCTTGAATATTTTAAATCATCAAAATCTCTTCACATGAATAACTGATAAGGAACTAAATCTGTCAAACTTTTCTTTGTCCATGTTAAGTGAGATTACCCATGTTGGATCAAAATAAGCCACAGGCTCCACTCCTGGTGATGTCAGCTTTGCAACTATACCATACTCTCCTCAGAAATTTTTATTTCTCAGGAGCTATCCATCTAGCCAAACTGACATTCATGCTATTACTCATAAATGACATTTACCATTCTCCATCATCATGTCTTTATATTGACCTTCCACCATGACTAGAAGGTATTGTCTCATCACATTCATCTTTGTTTTGTAAGGAATTAAATTAAGGGTTTGACTAAATATGTGAGAATTTAAAAATAATATTGTGGTCATTGATTTAAAATATTATAGCTCAAGCCAAAATGACTTTTAATAGCTTTTATTTACAAAGAGGTGGAAAAAGTAAAAGTAAAGAAATACAAAAAGAGGGAAGAGAAGATGTCTAGCTTATCACATTAAATATTGCTTGGGTGCTCAGCTCAGCCTGTCAGGGCTTGTAAACCCTCAATTGGAGGACCCGGTGTTCCACCCACATTGCCTCCTCCAAGGGGAAAGACCTCTCTAAAACTAATACCTCTCCAGAAGCCAGGAAAGAAAAGCCAGCTACTCACTAACCAGAGAAACAGTCCAAGAGCCAAGGTCCCAAGTCAAAACTGAGTCATCTCCAAGATTCAGGTCTCCACAACCAGAAGTGGAGTTTTCTCTCTAAGCGAGTAGATTAGTTTGAAAAGAAACCACATTTCTCCTGCGTTGGCTTTTCACCACCCCCACCACCATTCGGGAACTCTCTTCAGAGTTTTTCCAGTGCTCCTACTCCACCTGCTGCTGCTACTGACCTGTCTCTTGAACACACAAGCTGAGAGTTCTTGTGAGATGCTTTCCACAGGACTGGGGAAGTATAAACCCCTGTTTCCCTTACATTGCCAACAGCTGAGTGCCTTGGAAGCCCAAGTATTTCTTTTAGGCAATAGTCAGCCTCTTAAAGGCTTTTATCTGAGAAGATACTTCTACCCTCTTAACTCCCCTGTCCATGTGGGGTCTTAACTGTGTAGTAGCTTAGGGCTATGAGAGCCTTTTAGTCTAGCAACAGCCAAACAGAACAATGTAAAGGCAGTCTACTCCATTTACCTTCCAAGTCAATTTTAAACTGGGCTTGTTTCCTGTCTATCTCAAATAGCTCCCATTCTGGGAGAACATTATAGAGCTCACACAGTTCAAAGTTTCGGGGTGTCTTTTCTTACTACTTTTCTTGCATGCACTTGTCCTTGTGATAAAGTTTGAGTAATCCTGAGATTCAGGAGGGAGATTCATCTCCCTATATCTCCTTGCCATTTTGGCCTGTCCAGTCTTTGAAACACACACAATATGGGGTTCATCCACACTATGCCCAATGTGGATATGGGGAACCCCTGAGATGTGACCAAAGGACTCTAAATGGATGATGATACGTGGGAGAGGAAGTAACCTTATAGAGTCTGGAGGTGATTTTTTAGCTTTTCAGACTCCATTGCTAACTGTTTTAGTTTGTTCTCCTCCAAATAATGAAGAAGTCTCTGTAACACAGCTATTGGAATTGGGAAAAAAGATTTGATTTCAGTGCCTGTATCCTGTCAAATATACTATATTTACTGATCATTTATTTTATAATTTAATTTTGTTTTTTTAAGTTCACATATTGATGTAATCTAACATCTTCTGTTACACTATGTCATTTTCAGCTACTGCACTTTGGTCATTAGCTATATGGACTGTTATACTGTTTCTATTTGTACCTCCCCCTATGACTAGACTGGAGAATATACAATTATAAAAGCCCATAAACAACTTGTGTAAACCCATTTCTGTGGAAAAACTATAGATTTTTAAGGATGCTGGGTTTGTCACCAGATCCACTGAGGTCATATGTTGCCTAAATGACCTTTTGTTCTTTTTTGCCTTTATTAATTGTCACATAGATGATGGTGGATGAATTCCTCCAAACTGGTTACAACCTGTATGCAACCTTTGGAGAATTAAATGACTTAAAATTTTAAATTAATTTTAAGGGGTCTTCATAAGTGATTTTTCATGAAATCTAAGAGTACCACTATCTCTGAATGATCATTTGCCTACCTTTAAGTTATTTGTAACAAAAGGTAAGGGTCAATTTAGTAGTCGAAGTACAGTGCAATTGCACTATTGTATTCCCTAGCTCCACATTTATTAAAAATGAAATGGATGAGATATCAGAAGTTATTTTCACTATTGTAGTTCTTGCCTCTGTATTGCGATGGATGAGACATATAAAGGCATACCTTTTATGGCTGTTACAGCCTTGTACCAGAGGAGAGAGGTTTCCTAAGAGACTTCGTTACCCTGTGATGGGTTATAATCTCATCCAGGAGGTGGGAAGGTTTTCTCAGGGGGCTTTGTAACCACTAGATGGTTTTATTTTAGATTTTTAACTCTTCAGCTTACTCTACCATTCTACTAGAATAATCTAGATTCTTGTTGACATTTTAGACCCAAAAAGCTGTCATCAGTAGTATAGAGGTTTGTGTTTTTCTGGGTTCCTCTGCCGCATTGTAGATTTATGGCAGTGAAAGAATTTGTTAAAAATATTTCAGCCAAGGTTGAAAGATTGGCTAGATCTGGAGAACATGTGACAAGTATCCATGAGCTTCAAAGGGATTTTATTTTGTTTATTTGTTTGTTTTAAATGTCACACAGCAACTCATGTGAATCCTATATGATAATGGGTTTATTTGCTATTGTCATTAAATGGGCTCTTGTGATTTGGGGGATTTTGGTACTTTTTTGAATATATTTTACCTGTTATTCTGCTGTTTTATAAAGCTTTTACTTAGTGAAAATCATTTGATTCACACTGTGGATCATGGCAAAGTTAAAAATGAAATATATCTCATTTTGGGGTGAGAAACCTTTGTATTGCACCTCTCCTTGGCAAACACAGTGTGTCGCTGATTGTGAACTATATATCTTTGACTTTTTAAAAAATTGTTAGTATTCTTTTTCCTGTCATGTTCAATAGAGTATTTGAGCTTTCTTTTTCTCTGACTTTTTGTATTTGAAGCACATGCTAACAGTATTATTTTTTTTTTATTTTGCACTGTTTACAATACCTATTAGCCCTAATATTAATGTATACCCAAAAGCATTAGACTATGGAAACCTGCCATTGATTGTTAAATGTTATGGGAATTTGATTAATGATTGTGTCTGATTCCAGGAGAAGGGACCACAAAAGAGCCATTATACAGTGCCTATAAGCACAAGGTCAAGGAGACCAACCAGTCCTTGTGGGATTAATAATATATGAGCCGAGATAGAGGACTTGTTTGAGGTTCGTGGTTGTGGCTGTTTGACATATGTCAGACACAGGTCTTCTCCCAGCCATATTCTGACAAGTACCCAAGTTTGGCTGCCATTTTGACTCCCTTGTCCCTGAGAGTGAAGTTAAAATCAGACCAGGGAATGATACTTCCATTTTTACATCAAAATCTAGTCCTTTTTTCTCTCTTATAGTATGACAACTTTCTGTAGTCCTGGCTGCCAGTGGGTAAGTGCAATATTACTTCATTTGTCATACAGACTTATGGGACAAAAATCACTTTGATTAGACCCTGATTTAAAACCTGTTATGGATTTATTCTTATTTACTCAGAAATTTTTATATACATAGATTTTGATATTTTGGTTTTGATTTTAATTTTCTTTTCAACCCAAAGTATAATTTTTAAGATTTGTTTTTTCTTTTGACTCTTGATTCATATACCCCATAACTCAACCTTGTATCCTGAGTTGATCCATGTATTTGCCAATACCCTCTTGAGGGGGGAATTGTAAAATTGTCATAAAATTCCAGTTTTATGAAAATGTTTCTTGTTTGAGAGTAATTTTTGGATAATAAACTTGCTATCTCACTGAATCCAGAAAGTGAACTATTTTGGAGAGGGTGTCATGGAGATGCCTACTGAAACCTCACACTGCAGCAAAGGCTCCAGAATGAACTTTGGGATGTAGTGAAATTGAACTGTGGTGGGTTGAATAGATTTATTTTGAAAATGCACTCTTGTGCCAAAGAGCACTGCCCCCTAATTGACATTTTGTCAATACACCTAGCAATCATTGGTTTTGTACTCTTTCTTTTTTATTTCCCTCTAATCCCCAAATTATTGTAATTTCCCCTTAGAAAGTACAATATTGTATGTATCTCTAGTTATAGAACTTTAGGAGATGTAAGTTGGTAATGTGTACTGATTTCATGGAGGAAATAGGCATGTAAATCTGGGAGATGTCTACATGCTTATTTTCCATGGGAATATTAAGGGAGAATGTGCAATTAGAATATGTTACGCTGAAAAGTATAATTCCCTGCACCCCACTCTCCTCATGTTACATGCTGACATAGGGTGTTTATAAATTTTTTGTAGACTTGTCTCTCTCTCTCTCTTTCTCTTGATCTTATAGGATTGGTGGAGCCAAAGTAAGTGGCAAGAGAATCTATTCACATGGCCTTATATTTTGTTAGATAACTTCCTTTTTATTCCTTCTACTTCAAGTGATTATTAATAAACTATAAAATATAATTTTGGAGTGTTGGATATTAATTTAAATCCTACAGTTTTCATCCCTTCAAGACTCAGCTGAAATGTTACATTCTACATTTCCAAAACTGTTAATATCTTATTTTCAAAAATACTTTGTATTTTTGTATACAACATGGATATACTCAAATATGTGTGTGTTTTCTCCCCTATTTGGATTGAAGGCTACTTAGGAGCTGGGACTGTTTCACTTTTATTGTTTCTATAGTAACTGGTAGCCATTAGGCTCTGAATGAATACTTATAGGTTAATTTCCATTCACATTTGAATATCCAGCACCCATTGTATCCCCAACACAATGCTTAGAATAAAGTATTTTAAGGACTCAATAGATCTTATCAAGCATAGTACATTTATTGAAGGAAGAGAATTTTTAATATTGAATTTTACTGTGTGTATTTATATGTGCCTATGCATACATATATAAGTATGCATATATTCTCACAAATTATATATGAAGCATATATACACATGGAGAAAGGGGAAAATGGACAGAAGGGAAAGAGAAAAAGCTGGAGAGTAAAATAGAAAATGTAAACTGAGGAAACTTTCTGGTTGAACTAACTGGATGTACTCTGGCTTACTAAAGAACTGCTAGAGGGGAATCTGAAACTGCTTGGTTATAATGGAGGTAGGAATGAGAAATTCTGAGGGATGCTAGTATAAGGATGCTGCCACACTAGGGAACTGCTCTGGGGAATGCTCTGGGGTTTGCCTACTGATCCTTACTGATGGCTGATGGATCAGTATATCTTTCTAACCTCCTCCTCCTTTTCACTTCCTCCCTTCTCCAACCCTCTCCTCTCTGTCTCCCTCACCTCTGTTATTCTTGAAGCCTTTAGCTTCTTCCCTCCCCCCTTGAATAAACTATAAAGATACTCTTTTTTTCCTTTTTCAAGTCAAGGGGTTTATTGGGATAACAGGATAGGAAACTGAGGTAAGAAGGATGAGGATGTCCCTACTCTAAAATGAGGGAGAATTTGAGGGTTTGAGAAAGTAGTGTAGTCACAAACTGTGACTCTAAGACAGTTAGAGAAATGGAGGACAACAGCTGCTTAAAATCTTCTTTCTTCTTCTTCACAAAGTCAGCAAGGTCTCTCAGCTTAACCCCAGAAAGGAACAAAGTTCAAAATCTTTCCTTCAGCCTGACTTTTCTCCAACTGTTGGTCAGTCAAAATCTCAGAGAGAACAGAGGTTTCTCTCTTGGTTACAAAGCCTCAAGAACCAAGCTAGCCCTACAAGGGTCCTCAGCCAGCCTCAACTCCAGAGAGGGAAACAAAGTCCAAAATTTCTCCCCTGGTCAGCTTCAACTGCCCAGAGCCAGAGAGACAGAGACAAAGTCACAAGTTTTTCACTTTCTCCTGGCCAGCTCAACTGCCAGAGCCAGAGCCAAAGTCAAAGCCAAGTTTCTGCTTCTTCTCCTCTCTGTGGCCAGAAACCCCAACTGCCAACTCTTGGGAACATTCCATTTGAAATCTTCTTCTTGATTGACAGCTAGGTCCCCAGCCTTGGTTCTTGCATCTTGGCTTACAAGTCCTCTCTCTCTCTCCACGCCTCTACCACAATCCCCTCTTTTATTAGAAAAAATGCCTCTACTACAAGAGAAAGAGAAAGAGAGAGGAGAATAAAAAGTAAGAGAAGGAAGAAGTAATATCATCTATACTACTTAGTCAATTATATGACTACAAAGATGTGCACTACTGTAAAAATGATATAACATAGCCTATAAACCTAATTTTCCCCCATGAAGGAAACCTTCAAATAGTATATAGATAATTTTGATTTTAAAAATTAAATATAAAAATATATACATACTCAAATGAATTAGTAGTTAATGATATTTTCTCAAACTTAATTTTAGAAATTGGAAGTGGTAGGCAAATTCATCAAAGATATTTTTAATCTCTGGAAGTCTTTCCCTTTCAGAATGACTGAAAAAAATCAAATCTGTGGTATCTTTTAATTTTTGTTATCTTTGGCACAAAATTTCTTAGTAGATATATAGTAAGTTCTGACTATTCTTATGATTTCATTTAAGGGGCAATACCACTTCATCACATATTTTTACTTTTGGAAGAATTAACACCTTATTTAAAAAGTTAATTTATCAATATTTATTTATTAAGTGCTTTCTAAGGACTAGACATTGAATTTATAAAGGAGGGGTAAAATCCCTTCTTTTAATAATGGAGAAAATAACATGCAAATGACTGTAGAAACATGATTTACATATGATAAACTGGAAATAATCTCAGATGCAAGACATGGAATTAGGCTTTAGATAAGATTTAATAGAAACCAGGAAAAATAGGAGGCAGAGAGGAAGAGAAATGAAGAGAAGAAAGAGGAGAGGGAAAAAGTCAGAGAGAGAGAGAGAGAGAGAGAGAGAGAGAGAGAGAGAGAGAGAGAGAGAGAGAGAGAGAAAGAGAGAGAGAGAGAGAGGGGAAATATAGGGATAGAATAGGAACAGTAGGAAGAGAGAGCTAGGGAAAAGTCTAAAAGAAGATAGTAAAGGAAACATTCATTAAGTACTTACTATGTGTTCCAAGAACTGTGCTAAATGCTTCACAAATATTATCTCATTTAACTTCATAAGAACCCTGGGAGGAAAGTGCTATTATTATCCACACTTTGCAATTGAGGAAACTATTGAAGACAGATGTTAAGTGACTTCCCAGTGCCACAAAGCAACCAAGTGTCAGAAGCCAGATTTTTAACTCAGGTCTTTCTGAATCCAGGAAACTTTATCCACTGAACCACCTGTCTGAGAATCATCTAGATAGAAATGATAGCTGAATCTATGGGAATTGAGATCACCACGCAAAATAATATAAAATGAGGGAGAGAAGAGGATGCAGGACAAATCACTGGATGATTTCTACCTTTAGTAGGTGTGGCCCCAGCTTGAACAGAAGAGACTAAGAAAGGATGGTTATACAGATGGATGATGTTAGAGAGAGCAGTGTCAGAAAAAATCTAGAGAATGACAGTACCAAGAAGTGGGTGACTGAGAGCATCAAAGAATACAGGAAAGTTAAAGAGGGTGAGGGCTGAGAACAGGTCATTAAATTTGGTGATTAAAAATCATATTAGTAATTTTGGAGAGAATTTTCTGTTTAATGATGAGGCTTGAAGCCAAGCAACAAAGAGTTAAGTAGTGAGAAGAAAAGTTGTAGCAGCATTAATTTTAGATTGTCTCCTAAATGAGTTTGGCTATAAAAGGGGAAAGAGTCATGGTATAATAGGTAGTAGAAATAAGTGGATCAAATCAGTTTTTTGAGGCTGGAGAAGTTATGGATGAAAATGTAGGCAATTGGCAGTAGATCAGAAGAGGATGAAAATGATTGAGAGGATGAGTATAATAAAGGAGACAATCTGTTGGAGAAAACAGGGTAAAATAAGATCACTTATACTTGTAGATTGGTTTCACTTGATTAGGCAAAGGACCACATCTTTCCATGAGACAGAAATTAAGGAGGAGAAAGAGGTAGAAAGCATCTGAGTGATGTAAGATGAAGAAGAGGGTAGAAGAGGAAGATCTCAGTTAATGGCTATAATTTTTTCACTGAAATATTAGATAAGATTGACAGCACTGATAATCAGAGGAAGGAGATCTACTGGAGGTTGAAGAAGGGTTGAAATCTTTCTAAAAATACTCAGAGACTTAATTTGGGAAGTGAGTCAATTAAAGTGGTTCTTATCACAGTAAGGACCAATTTGAGATTATGTAATATAAATTTGTAAAGCACCCCATTTGCAGAGTTTTATGTTTTTATCCATGTATCCAGAAGTACATGGTTAGGAGGAAATACAGTGAATGGTAAGAATAATCCAAGGTAGGGGGAAGCTAGATGGCTTATTGAATTGAAAGTCATGACTGAAAATGGGTGATCCTGGGTTCAAATTTGGCCTCATACATTTTATAGCTGTGTAACTTTGGGGAAGTCACTTAATCCCATTGCCTAGCCCTTACTACTCTTTTGTTTTGGAACCAATACACAGTATTATTTGTAAAATAGGAGATAAGAGTTTTAAAAAAGAATAATCCAAGGCTGACACTTGGCAGGGCAAGATTATTAACAGAAAAAAGGAGCAAGAGACTCATGCTGAAAAAGACTACATAAAATTGGACTGAACAAACAAGGATAATGACAAAGAAGGGAAGAGATTAAAGCTAGTAATGGTATGAAAACCAATAAAAAACTAAGAGATTAATGGATTAGAGTTCATAGTAAAGAGGAAGAATATGAATTACAAAGCAGAGGGAGAGGTGCAAGGAAAAGAGACCAGATAAGAGAATTTCTGTATTTTTGAACACGGGACATTTGTGAGTGATGGCAAGATGAAAAATATAACTATTTCACATGATGGAAGTTAGGTGAAATCAGAAGTCAGGATGTTTGTGAAAACATTACTATGCATGTTGAAATCATCTAGTATAAAGAAAAGTTTTAAGGAGAAAAACAAACTCACTGAAGAAGAAAGTAGTATTGTGGAAGTTGGTAAATATTCACCAGAAGGTTGATTGGGTAACAAATGTGGAATGAGTAAACTTCAAAGGATAAAACATTACTGAATGGCTGAAATAGAAAAAAGTACCTGGAAATAGAAGTGGGAAATAAAGAGTATTCCAATTCTGACACCAAGACCAGTAAGGGATCCATCAGTAAAATTTCAATCATGCTGGAAAGGGTAGCCTGGGAAGTTGTATCAGCCAAAAGAGATCCAGGCCTTAATGAGTATATGAAAATAGAAGGAGAAAGAAAGGAAAGGGTTTAAGATGAAAGTAAGTTGTTATCTCTGGAGAAATTCTCCCAGAGGTTCTAATGTTAGAGATGAATAGATTTAGAATGGAATATCAGGGTATTGTATGAAAGGAAGTGGCAAAAAAAAAGGTTGAGTGGAGGACCAAGAATGTGGTTTAAACAATATCAAACAGATTCAGAATCATTGGAATGGGGAAGGAAAAATGGAGTAGGTATATAAATGTAGGGGATAGAACAAAAGTTATAGATATTAGCATATATCATAATACTGAGTATAGATATTACTAAGTATTATTGAATAAAAAGAATAAAAAGTCTCCAAAGTCATTGTTATCTATCAATCTTTGTATCTCTCTATATACATACATATATAATCATATACCAAGGTAAAGTAAAAATGGGTACATGATTTAAAAATAAAAAGTGGTACCATAAGCAAATTAGGAGAGCATGGAACAGTTTACCTGTCAAATCTGTGACTATGGGAAATTTTTATGTCCAAATAAAACAAAGAGAAAGTTTGAAACAACACCCCAAAATGAGTGATGTTCCCACTGCCAATGATCAGACTTGGATAGAAGCAGGAATCCATCCAGGCTACCGGTAAGAACAGCCACATTCCTTACTCCCAGGACTCCACTTTCTTGTCTTCCTGATTATGTGATATCAAAATCACTTTAAAAGACTGATATATATATTAATTTAAGGTCGCCAAGGAATTCAGCTATGTAATTCCTAAAAGAAAACTCAAGTCAGCAGTCAACCTTTTGGAGTTTTTAATTACAAACAGAAGGAAGAAAGGTATTAGAGAGAGAGAGAGAGAGAGAGAGAGAGAGAGAGAGAGAGAGAGAGAGAGAGAGAGGGGGGGGGGAGAAGGGAATAGGACTTAAATACCCCGTCTCCTTAGGCTGAGCCAAAGGCCCAAGCCCTTAGATAGCTGAGGCAAAGAAAAGAGATCAGTCCCTATCACTCACGTGACCAAAATGGAGAAACAGTCTCAGGGGCCTCTACCTCCAGACTCCTTCAGAGCAAAACTTCTCAGAGCAAAACCTCCACCGAGCAAAACCTCCTCAGAGCAAAACCTCTCAGAGCAAAAACTCTCCTCCCTCTCTCCTCAGACCTCGCTATCTTTAAGGAAACCATCTAAGTTCCCTCCCCTCAGTTCTCACATCTACCAATCACTGTCAATGTCTCCCCTGTGCCAATGGTGGCTCTAGTTTAACCCAGGACTGCCCAGAGGTCTATGGCTTTGCACATATATGTTGAAGGTCATATTCTCAAATAATTAAATCTTGATCTTTTCTGTAGCCCTTCCTAAATCCTGCTACTCTAAGTAGGGTGGAGATTGTATTTTCCAAGACCTGGTTCTGTCATTCCAAGTATCTCTATTGTATCAATTCTAAAATCAATCATGACTCAAAGAACTTCCTGTTCTATGCTTAAGCATAGGTCAAAACCCTTTCCATTGTTTAGCAAAAGGTTTCTGTCCTAAAGTAGTCTTAAGTAGGGAGGAGAAGGATCCTCCCATGCCAAGGGGTTTCACATTCCAATAGAGTTCTTACTATCAGTAGGAAATTTTTTCCAGTATGAAATTTCCCAATGGGGAAATTTCCAACATTCATAAGTCTAAGAAATTTTAAGGTTTACAGTTATGACAATGCTGAACCCCAGTCATCCATTCCTTCCTATACTAGTCCTTGAGATAGAATTCCGTGTAATCAATATTAAACCTCACTAAGAATTCAGTTCTGGCTCATTTTCAGAAATGTGCAGGAAGTCCAATGAGTGGAATCGTGCCATATTTCAACTCACAATCATGTTCCATTTCGTACCATAGGCATTTGTGTTCACTTATCTCCTTTATCAGACTAAGGACTCTGCTAGGGGTAGGAACCATGCTCACTAACCCATCATTCTTATGATATTTTCAGTAAATGTTAAATGAACCAAAAGAACGAGCAGAGAACACGTTTTTGAATATGAGAGTCATTAGAGATACCACAGTGCAGTTTGCATATATGTACATAGACATACATGTACAAAACTTGTCTATTAACTAGATGTGATTTATGGAGGCACACATTGTGCATACTCAAATGTACACATGTGCATGAATAATGGGTGTGCATGTATAGGAGTATATAAACACATGTGATATTTAGGTACACATTAATCATGAATATGCATGTGTAATTTGTTCAATTATACATAGCTATATAGTGACAAGCTACAACATACATATTTATTTATACATGTGAATACCTTGTAATGCCTTATTTGGGAATGCATATGTAAAAATTAAAATTAGTCTCCAATGATAAAAATATTATATTTTAAGACATTTATTAATGATCATTAGAAATAAAGGAATAAAAAAGTAACAAAATTAAAAAAACACTTACCCATGGCTAATCAGCCTGTTCAAAATCCCTACTTACCACCACCATGGTTGCTGACAGGAAGCAAAGAGGTCAGACCAGGAATGCCCACTGAATTTATCCCTCCTTTTACAAGAAGTATGTAATGACAGAAAGTCAGTGGGCTCCTGGGAAATGCAGTTTTTAGGGTAACAGATTTTCAATTACACACATGTGCACATACATTCACACATGTACATGTTATATGTACACTCACATACTTGAATGTATTATGTTGATTGCTATCATTTAATCATTTCAGTCAGCTTCAACTTTTCATGACCCTTTTTTGAAGTGCATTTGGTAAAATAATAAGAGCAGTGTGTCTATTCTTTCTCAGCTCATTTTACAGATGAGGAAGTATAGGCAAACACAGTTAAGTGACTTGCCCAGGGTCATGCAGGAGGAAAGTGTCTGGGGCCAGATTTGAACTCTAATCTTCCTGTCTCCAGACTCAAGACCATCTAGCTTCCTATGTGCATGTACCTGTGCATATATAAATGAGATCAGGATGATTAGATAAAGAGACTTGTAAATAATTATTGTGGTCTAGGTCTTCTAAAACCTCTTTCTCCCTGTATATGTGCCTTGTGCTACACTTTATGAGAAATACAAAGAGAAGAAGGCTGTAGCCCTTTTCCTCAGGGAGTCCAGACAATGTATCCTCTCAGTAAATACACAGTTATTAGGAGCCTAAGCCTGTATCAGACTCACTTAGCTTCAGATCCATGGTTTGGAGAGGAGGTTATGGATATGGAATTAATTGTGAGTTCAGTACAAGGCTGGGAACCCAACTACCAAGTATTTAATAAATGAGATTTCTAGTCTGCCAACCCCTCATGGCTTCTCCCCTTAGTCTCTGAGAGACTGAAATGTGAAGCCCTAGAAGTTGGATTTTCTGTCCTCATACCAAAACCAGATGCTAAGCAAAAAGATTTTGAGATTGTCCACCCTCTTATGATGAACAAACTACTCCCTTAAACATTTTGATTCAGAGCTATCTCTCTGCTAAGGTAAAAATCCCCCAACCCCTCATTCTCATTATTATCCATTTAAACCTATTTCTCTACATTCCTTATCCTCCTCTTCCTTCTCCTTCTACTGTTGTGCCCTAAAAAGCTGTTAATAAACTTGCCTTCATCTTGCTCTTGAATCATCCATCCAATCAGCATATTTGTTCAGATACTCAATAAGTCTCGTCTGTAGGATTTTAAGAGACTCATACTTGTGCTCCTTCCACTATTTCTCCCTTCCCAATCCATCATTTGCATAGGTACGAAAATAAAAGTTTTAAAGCATGGATTTCAGTCACTCCCCTACTCAAAAGCCTTAGTGGCTCTCTTTACCCTCTCATATAGAATATAAATTCATCGGGTTGGCATTTAAGGCTCTCCATAAACTTTCTCTTTCTTACTTATCCTTTATTCTTATGTCATATTGATTTTCTTTATATTTTAGCCAGAATGGATTACTGGATATTCCCCAAATTTAACATTCTTCTCAATGCCTCCAGCCAAGACATTTCCCATTTTTAGATTTACCACTTCATTATTTCTGACTCTCAGAACCTTGATCTTAATTTTAAGGCTTGGATCAAAAGTAAAAATACTCCCTGACATCTTCTCTGATTTCTATTCAGGGTAGAAGCACATTTAAGTTCGTTTTCTTATTTCCAAATCTTGCTCAAAAAACTCATGAGCTCTGAATTAGGGGTGCTTCTAGCCTCAGATTTTGTCACCTAGTTAACTTTATTAGGTCCACAAGCTTCAGACTCAAAAGTAAGGCAAAATTACCTAAACTTTTTATACATAAGAAATTCCTAGTTGCCCCTCCTCCCAAGAAAATGAGCTGTGATTAGTTTTCCATTACCCTTTTACCCTGGAAGACAATCATTCAGCAGTAGTTAAATGTATAAAAATAGATTCCCTGAGCATACTATCAATGAATTTCTTATCTGTTTCTTATACACAAATGTGCTTTACACATTTTATGTTTTTTTTAGGAAATCCTTTTTGCTAAACTAGAAAAATAACAGTTTTTATTTCTTTGTTTGCCATTTGGTTCTGTTAAAATACCTCAGAAGTCTTTTGTTCAACATTAACCTTGAATTCTTAAGACTAATTGGTCTCTACCCACACCCACTGTCAAAATGCCATGGACCCAAAGAAAACATCCTATTCCAAACATTCCTCCCTATTTGGTCCTATGGATGAATGAGATTGATTTTTATAGTCCAGACAAAAACTCTTAAAACAAACAATAAAATTAAATTTTAATTTTTACCAGAACCACTTGAGACTCATGCTGTATAGATTTCAGAGATGGAAAAAGCAAAAAAGAAGACATATCCTATATGAAGAAGCACATTATGTATGAAAAGGGGGAAAATGGGAGATTTGGTCATTTTTATGCTTCCAATTTGGCTTCTTTGTCAAAGACCAAGTTGTCCCACATCCAGAACATTTCAACTGTATTATTTTTAGGGGAGAAGGCAAGTGGAAAAAAATTTCTATCCAATAATCCTTGATTGGCCTTCTTGAGCAAAACAGAGAAAATTAAATCCATCTTTTACTATTAGCCTTTCATACATTTAACAGTATTTATACTTCCTAATTATCCTCCAATGATTGCAAGTTTCCAACCTATGACTTAGTGGTCAGGATGAAGGAATTCATTGGAAATAACAAACATCACTTCCCTACTGGATCAATCATTGCTTTCTCAAATTCTTATAACAGGCTCCTAATTCATCTTCTTGCATCAAATTCCTTCTCTCCTATCCATTTTCCACATAGTTGTCTATTAGTAAAGGGCAGGCTTAACTAAATGACCTCTGTTCAATCCAGTGGTTTTCCTTTTGCTTCTAAGATGAACTCAAAATAGCCTGATTTGACATTTAAAACCCTGAACAATCTAATTCCGACCTATCTTTACAGGGTTTGTTTTTTTAATACTTGATGCCATATCACATATGCTACAGTCTAATAAAATAGGCCTATCCCCTGTTCCTCACACCCAACATCCCATATTCCATTTGTATGACTTGACACAAGTTCTGCATACCTGGAATATTTGCTTCTTCATCTTACCCTTTTATCATCTAACCACAAGCACCGTCTTCAAATAAAGTCTTTTCTCATCCCCTCCAGCTATTCATATTGCTCCTTACTATTATATATTACTCTGTATGTATTTTATATCTACTTATATGTATAAATGGTTTCCTCCAAAAGAATGCAAACTCCTTGAGGATAGGAAGCATTTTCTTTTTATCTCTATAGCTCCAGTGCATGGAATTCAGAAGGTACAAAAAATACATATTGAGATAAAAACCACAATTCACATTATATAGCACAATAAATTTTGAAAAATGTTTAATATGTGACCTCATTCAAAACTCTTGACATTATGAGAGATAGGCTTTTTCTATTCTTATTTTATAAATCAAATCTTCCAGATAAGTTCAGTTTAATTTAATCGAAGTCAAAAGTGTAACCATTTGTACTAAACAAAAGTGAAATCAAAATAGCCTTTGCTTCATACAAGATACCCAGATTCTGAGATTATGTAGTTGTTGCTATAATGATTATTTGCACATACATGTATGTGTGTGTGTATGTGTGTGTATATATATGGAGAGAGGGGAGTGGAAAGGGGATAAAGAAGAGGGGTATGGAGTTAGTCTAAATGACATGATATGATCAATTTAAAATGGTAACTAATCAAAGATTACTAAAATTTGTGAATTTTTCACACCCGCTCTCAGATTTTATTGCCCTTCCCCTGACAGATGAATGAGGGGCTCAGAGTTTTGATTCCTATAAGTTTCTTCAATCATCTAGTTTAATTCCTATTTTAGCTTTTCTACTCCTTCAATTTATTTCTAGAGATAAGACTGAATTTATAAACCTACTTATTCCATTTTATTTCAAAGTATACCCACGGAATAAGACTCTGACCCTTTTGAAAAGGTGGTATCTGTCTTGTGAAGAGAGTATTCCTGAGAACTGTTTAAACACAGTGTCCTATGCTACTCTCATTTTGAGAGTGTATTTTAACCTGCCTTTTGCACCAAATTCAAAATCCATTAAAATAATAACCATTCATTCTCATTCTTCTATCTTTGCTGAAATCTATACAACTCTTTTAGGAGTTCCATGTGCTTAGTCTCATATGTTTCCATCAATTCCTCCCAAAAAAATCAAGTAATCTCTCCAAACATGTTTTTTCCACTCATAACTTGTTGAAAAGTCATATCTAGACTTAGGGACAAAGTAGAAAATGTTCTCCCACTATTGCTATTTTTCTTTTCTCTTTTTGCAAAAAATGTAAAGTTTCTAGTGGGTGCTTAATAAAGGAAACTGATTGATTGATTGATTGATTGCTGGTTTTGACTCTTCCAGGAAGGGAAAGATCCTTCTTCTCTTCCTCTCCACCTCCATCCCCCCTTTCAAGCACAGCTGTCTTATTGGCTGAGTTATATTGCATCTTGATTGCTCCTCAGTGTTCATGAATAGTGGAGGAATGGAGTATGCCAAGAGCAGGCACAAAACATAGGGAAAGAAGATTTTATGTTCATCATCCTTGAATTCCTCAATCCCTATTTTTTAGACATCCATCCCTCCCACTTCATTTTTACACCTCTCAGATTTTCATGCCCTTAACAGTTTATTTTCTATCATAAGTTTTGTTGGCATACTCACCTTTGAAATATTAATTGAAACAATAACTTGAGTCATAGATCTATACCTTGCCTCCTCCTTGTCTACCAATAGAGTAGATTCCACTCTAGATTACTCTATTGGGCTAGAATAAAGAGCAGATTTAGGGATTTAGAACCTAATGACTAGCTAAAAGTGTTAATCCTTAGAGAAGTAAGAGTTACTTGAGGAAATCTAGTAAATGAGGTAGTTAGCACCTCTAGTCTGACAAGCAGTTAGGTAAAATTACAAACAGATGGGTGGCCAAAAACAAAAAACAGCCAGAGGCAGCTCAAAGGTGAGAGAAAGATAAACCAATGTTTAGAAAAATAACTGATTGCTATTTAATTGAGTGATTTTGTTGATTTTAAGCTCTGGCTCAATATGGTGTATTTCACAGTTTATAAGTAGCAAATGAATTTGACTAGTTTATATGTAATTTAGATGTATTAGAATGTTAGAGCTAGATGGGGCCTTAGAACACTGAACATTAATGCTGGGGAAATAAACCATTATATTGCCTGTTCCTTCTTTTACAAATGGGGTGAAACTGAGGGCCAAGAATGGATTAAAACAAAATATCAGTTTCTTCTGTGTCCCTTGGATTCCCTGAAAAAAACAATAATTATTTCAGGGGGCAGCTAAATGGCAGAGTAGATAGAATGCCCAGCCTAGATGACGAAGACTCATATTTCTGAGTTCAAATCTGGCCTCAAACACTTATTAGCTCTGTCACCCTAGGCAAGTCACTCAATCCCATTTTCTTCAGATTTCTCATCTGTAAAATAAACTAGAGATGGAAATGCCAAACCACTCTAGCATCTCTTCTAAGAAAACAGCAATTGAGGTCACTTAGGGTCAGATACAACTGAAAACAATTGAATGATAACTACTTATCTCCAGAAATTGAATTACACACTTGTAGCTCCAATCAAATTTTAAATTATGATATTTTTAACATTAAATTTAGATTTAGTCACTTATTTTTTAGCATTGTCCTATATATGTTTTCCCAAACCTATTAAAAAACTCATTAATTCTAAGTACCTACTTCACTTCCACTAAATCTTTTTTGTTAAGAAAATTTTACCATCCAGTAAACTAGCATTTATTAAGCACCTACTTTGTGCCAAACTCTGTTAACCACTGGTTATGCAAAGAAAGACAAAAGGCAGTCCCTGCTATCAAGATGCTCACAATGTGGGGGGGGGGGGACGACAACATGCAAACACCTTTGTACAAATAAACCATATAAATGTTCAGTAGAAAATAATCAACAGAGGAGGCATTAGAATTAAGAATGACCAAGGATAACTAAAACTCTAGCATTTTAATTGCTAAAAAGAGAATTTCATATTTGATCTTGGAGGTGATGAGATGATACTGGAATTTATTGATTAAGTAGGGGGTATGATATAACGATACTTGTGCTTTGAGAACACTTTAGTGAGCAAGTGAAGAATATCATAGAGTGTGGAGAGACTTGTGGCAGGGAGACAAGGCTGTTACAGTAGTCTAAGCCTGAAGTGATGAGGGCTGGCAGCAGGTTAGTGGCAGTGTCAGAGGAAAGAAGGGGTAAGAAATATATGTGAGAGATATTACAAAGGTGAAACCAACATGTTCTGGCAACAAATTGGATATGGAGGTCAAAGAGAGTGAGGAATTGAGAATGACATTTATATTGCAAACCTATGTGACAAGGGATGGTACTATCCTCTACAAGAATTGTAAAGGTAGGAAGAATTGAAAGATTATAGGATAATGGAGGGGGTAGATAAAGATAAAGATGATAGATTTAGTTTTGGATATTTTGAAATTAAGAAAATTACTGGACATCCAATTTGAAATGTTCAATAGGCAGTTGGAGGTGCAAGACTGAAGTCATAAAGAAAGATTAGGATAAGTAGATTTAACAATCATCAGCATAAAGATAATTTAATCCATGGATTATGTGAATTTATTTTACAGAGCCAAAATTGGTCATCATAATTATGTAGTGCTCTCTTTTATTCTTCTTTCCATTAGTATTATTGTTCTTTTATTATTTTCTTGGTTCAACTTAAAATATCAGTTCATGTGAATTTTCCTATGTTTCTCTGATTTCTTTACATTAACCATTTCCTAAGGCAGAGCACAGATGCCCCAAATTCTTTAAATCTTTACTAATTGATGGTTACAGAATTTTATTTCATTCCTTTGCTATAACAAAAACATCATTGGATTTTTGGATACACACACAAATATCTATACATATATTTTTATATATAGCATTTTTCTCTTTGATGAAAATATCTTTCTAGAAATTGGATCCCAAGATCAAAGGGTATGGACATTTCAGTCTTTTTTTTTTCTTCAAAATTCAGAAGTGTGTACCAAAATGGTGGATTTGATTCATAGCTCCAATAGCCTTTGCAAAACTGACTATTTTCATCTTTTGTCATCTTGGTTAGAATAAAGACCAAAATGAATTGTTAACAATCATGATAAGATGCTAACACAGAAAATTTAATATGCAGTATTACATGATAAGTGAATTAGAAAGGTTCAAATCAAAATTCTGTGGGAAGTCAGAAGAGATCGTCATAGGCTTCCTGTATGCTTCATCATAAGTCAGATGCTGAAATTTTCAGAGATTATTCTAATGTTGGAAGAAATCTTAGAGGATATTTAGATCAATTATTTAATCTTTTACTTTGAGACAAACTAAATTTTGAAATAGTTTGGAGCACTTATTTAAGTGTTTTACAGAAATTCTCTACTTTTTCTACACTCTTCAGTGGATTCATTTTTTAAAGATTGTCTTTTGGGTTGAATAGTGCCTTTTCCCATTTCTTTTCCCTTTTTGCTACTGTTATGCATCTGCAGTCTGTCTCAGTTTCTGCAAGACTTTCTTCCCCAAGATATTTGATTGTTAACCGCTCTTTTTTTCTCTGATCATATTTCTCCTGCCTTCTTCTGTTTCTTCCTCTCCACTTTTGACATTAAAGCACTATAAACTTTGGTTGTATCCCTTGCCTAAAGCTGTCATAATGTTGAAAAATAACAATATTATATTTATCATTAAAAAGAGAGAAAATAACATGAGAAAGAATGTTTGATCTATTAATCAGAGTGTCTTTTCATTATAAAATAATAAAATGCTTAATTGATAGATTGAACCATAGTTTCCAAAGCTTATCAAAGACTAGCATTTGAGATTTTAGTTCACTTTACTCCAATTTCAAGAGTGAAAGAAAATTTAAAACAACACAGAGATTAACTATTGATTAAAAATGAAATTTTATGAACAAAAATGGATATTTATGTAGAGCATGGTCTATGAATTTTTTAGAATAATCTTCTAAAACTTAACACATCAGGAGATTGTATCATATTTGAACTGTTTATCTATGCTCCAGCATATTTAATTAAAGACCTAATTTTTTTGAACTTTGTAATGATACAGAAAATAATTTTAATCAAAGAATCACAAGGGGAAAGTCATGATAAGCATTTTTATTTAAAGGAAAAATAACAATTAAATTAGAGAGGTAGAATTTATTTTAACTAAATGTATAAATGTACCAGACAAAATTATATGTTTTCATACTTCAAGTACTTCAGGTTTCTGGGATTTCATGATCTTCTTTCATAGGCACAAATTACAATCTTCTATTCCTTTATCTAATGCTTTTTTATAAGCTTAATCACCTGTTGGCTAAACTTCTGATGTTGTCTACCTCCTTTTGATGTTCAGTCATTCAGGGGTTTTTCATATGTCAATTTAATTTGATACTTGTTTTCTGATATTTTGTGATTTATGTTCTACTACTACAAATTGCTTCTTAAGATGACAATACAATACATATTTGCCTGTTCATCATGTTGTGAAAGAAGATACATATCACTTAAAATTGAGAAAAATTCATGGAGGAAAGCAAGTGAAAATGGTATAATTCAATCTGCATTCAAGTTACAAAAGTTCCTCCTATTTTAGTGGAGAGCCTTTTTCATCATAAGACCTCTGGAGTAGTCCTGGATCTTTGCATTTTGACAATAGTTGAATCATTTCACAGTTGATCATCCTACATTATTGTTATTTCTGTGTACAATATTCTCTTGATTCTACTAACTTCCTTTTGCATAACTTTATATGGGTCTTTCCAAGTTTGTTGTGATAATCTTGTCTGTCATTTCTTAGGGCACAGTAGTATTCCATTACAATCATGTGCCATAACTTGTAAACTTTTCATAGTTTGATGGACATCCCTTCAATTCCTAGTCAGTTATCCATTTGTGTCTGACTCCTTATGACCCCAATGGGCCATAATATCCATGACATTTTATTAACAAAAATGCCATTTCCTTCTCCAGTGAACTAAGGCAAGCAGAACTTAGGTGACTTGCTCAGGTTCATAAAACTAAGAAAATTCTGTGGCTGTATTTGAACTCATTTCTTCTTGACTCCAGACCCATTGCTTTTTCTGCTCACTATTGTCCAGTTTGGCAGTGTTTTCCTTTGATACTATACTGGGAAAAGCTGAGTAGCTAGTTCAGGTTCAGGCATCTTAGCTGAGCCCTCTTGGAGTTTAAGCTGATTCCTTTCTCCTTTACCTTCCAACACCATCCTCTCAAAAGTCACTGATTTTGAACTCCCCCTGGCACAGGCCAGGTGGGAAAAATCATATACCTTTTCCCTCTCCCTTCTCCTTAATTTCTTTCCTCTATATTAATTAAAATAACCATAAACTTCCAGCTGACTTGGGTATTCTATTTGGGATATCCCCTGGTGACCAAAATTAATTTAGTTTAGGTCATAACCCTAAAATTATCTTTACAGCAAGTAACACTGAGGTACCATCTCACACCCATCAGACTGACCAAAATGACAAAAAAAAGGAACATTATAAATGCTGTAGAAGGAAATTTGGACAGTGATATACTGTTGGTGGAGTTATGAACTGATACGACCATTCTGGAGGGCAATTTGGCCCAAAAGGCCATCAAACTTGCATACACTTTGACCCAGCAATAATATTACTATGTCTGTGTCCCAAAGAGAAAAGGAAAAAAGTATCTGTACAAAAATATTTATAACAACTCTTCTTGTATGGCAAAGAATTAGAAACTGAAAGGATGTCCATGAATTAGGGAATGGCAAATCAAGTTGTGGCATATACTTGTAATGGAATATTATTGTGCTATAAGAAATGCCAAAGGAGATGATCGCAACAAAACATGGACATACATATGAAGTAATGTGAAGTGAAGTGAGCAGAACCAGTAGAAAATGGCACACAGTAACAACAATAAGGTCTGACACTCACCTGTGTATGATCTAACTATTATCAACAAAGCAATAATCTAGGACAACTCCAAGAGCCTCATGATAACAAAAAAAAAAGGTTAAAAGACCATAGAAGTAATACACAGAGACCTAATGTGAATTGAAACATACCATTCTTTATTTCCTCCATAAAATTTTTGTCTAGGGTAACCAATATGTGTCTTCTTTTACAACATGGTGAACATAGAAATATGTATTATAATATATGTACAACCTAAAAAAGTAGTAGATAGGACAAATTGATATGTTTAATAAAGTTTCATGGTCAAATTTTCAATTCAAAACTTATAACATTACCAATATTGGATTTAGAGGATTTGAATATGATCCTTAAAATATGATATTTTAAATTGAAGGCAGAGCTAAGGTGGTGGCATAGTAGCAGGAGCCTTCTGAATTTCCTCTCAACCAATCCTTACAAAACATCTCAAAAGGACAGAAATCAAAATCAGACCAGTAAAGGTTCTCTCCCACTGGAAGCAGCCTTAAAGGTAAGCAGTATTTGGGTATTCCCACTCTATAAGGAGGCAAAATTGAACTTATCAAAGCACAAGCTGACTACCGCTCCATCAACCACACAAGAGTCAGAGTGAAGTCTGGGCAATTTCTAAATTCTCAGGGGCTGGCTGAAATCACTACAGACTTACCCCTGAGACCACTGTAAGGTCTTGGTAGCAAGACTTGATATCCAAGCCTGAAGATCTTCAGCCTGGGAAGCAGAGATTGGATCCTGGGAATAAACAAGACTGGACACAGTCAAGGCAGGAGGGGCTACAAAGATAGCCTCAGGGAAAAACACTTTAAAGCTCACTAAACAAAGAACATCATATTACCTGCCACTCATTTGGAGTTTTGATTGGGAAGGGAAGATACTACCAAGGCAAAGCACAAGCTAAGAAAGCAATCAACATGCAGAAACCCCAGTCCACTAGTGGCAAAAGGAATAAGCAGCAGAAAAAAAAAAGCTCTTGGTCCTGGATAATTTCTATGGAAAAAAGCAAAATACAGAAGAAACAGCACAGAGTGACAAAAAAGCAATCACATCCAAACTTTCCAAATCAAATAGCAATTGGCCACAACCCTTGAGGAACTCAAAAAGGAGTTCAAGAACCAAGTAATAAAGTTAGAAGAAAAATGGAAAGAAAAGTGGGGGAAAATGAAAGTAATACAAAAAGAAAATAATAGCTTAAAAGTCAAAATTGTCCCTATGGAAAAGAGGCATGGAAAGCAAATGAAGTAATAAGTAAATTGGAGACCAGAATTGGCCTGCTGGAAGCCATGAAAAGCAGGACAGACCAAAGCAAAAAGGAAAATCAAAAGATCATAACTGAAAATCAGTCTTTAAAGACTAGAATTGGGCAAATAGAAGCTAATGATGTCACAAAACAGCAAGAATTAATAAAGCAAAATCTAAAGAATGAAAAAAATAGCAGGGAACATGAACTCTCATTGAAAAGATGACTTACCTAGTAAACACATCCAGGAGAGACAATGTGAGGATTATTGGTCTACATGAAAGCCTGGAAAAAAAACATAAAAATCTTGATATCATATTACAAGAAATTATCCAAGGAAACTGCCTTGATATTCTTGAACAAGAGAGCAAAATAGACATTAAAAGAGTCCATAGATCACCCCCTACATTAAATCCCCAAAAGACAACCCCTAGGAATGTTATAGCAAAATTCAAGAGCTTCAAAGTCAAGGATAAAATATTGCAAGTGTCCAGAAAGAGACAATTCTCATATCAAGGAGACCCATTCAGGATTACATAGGATCTGGTAGCCTCCACACTAATGGACCACAATACTTGAAATATGATATTCATGAAGTCAAGAGAATTGGGTTTACAATCAAGAATCATCTACCCATGAAAACTGACTATATACTTTCAGGGGTAAGTATGGACATTTAACAGAATAGAAGGTTCCCAAGCATTCCTAAAGAAAAGACCAGAACTAAATGGAAAATGTGATGCCCAAATACAAAATTCAAGAGAACCATAAAAAAGTAAACCAAAAAGGAGGGAAAATTTTAAGGGCTTTTTTTAATAAATTAGAAAAAAAATTACAAAGTTCATCTGGAAGAACAAAAGATGAAAAATGTCAAGATAAATAATGGAAAAAAATGTGAAGGATGGAGTCCTAGCTTTACCAGATCTCAAAACTATATGGCACTGGCTTATAGATAGAAGGGTAGATCAGTGGAATAGACTAGGGAGAAATGGTCTCAGCAAGCTAGTATTTGATAAACCCAAAGATCCTAGCTTTTGGGATAAGAATCTACTATTTGACAAAAACTGCTGGGAGATTTGGAAAACAGTATGTAAGAAATTTATCTTTGATCAACATCTTATACCCTATACCAAGATTACTTAGAGTGTGTAAATAAATATAAAGAGTGAAATCATAAGAAGTAGGAGATATGGAATACTACAAAATGTAAAATGAATAATTTTGATTATATTAAATTTAAAATGTTTCTGCACAAGCAAAACCAATGCAACCAAAATTAGAAGGGAAACAACAAATTGGAGGGGAAATTTATAACAAAAACCTCTGAGAAAGGTCTAATTTCTCAAATTTATAAGGATCTAAGTCAATTGTACAAAAAAATCAATTGATAAATGGGCAAGGGACATGAAAAGGCAATTTTCAGATAAAGAAATCAAAACTATCAATATGCACATGAAAAAGTGTTCTAAATCTCTCATAATTCGAGAAATGCAAGTGAAAACAACTTTGAGGCACCACATTACACCAACAGACTGGCTAATATGACAGCAAAGGAAAGTAATAAATGTTGGAGGGAATGTGGCAAAATTGGGGCACTAATGCATTGCTTGTGAGTTGTGAATATCATGATGCAACCCTTCTGGAAGGCAATTTGGAAATTTGCCCAAACAGCTTTAAAAGACTGCCTGCCCTTTGATCCAGCCATACCACTTCTGGGTTTGTATCCCAAAGAGAAAATAAGGAAAAGTACTTATAGAAAAATATTCATAGACATGCTTTTAATTGTGACAAAAAAATTGGAAAAATAGGGGGTGTCTCTCATTTGGAGAATGGCTGAAGAAATTGTGGTATATGATGGTAATTGCATACTATTTTGCTGTAAGAACTGATGATCTGGATGATTTTTATATGAATTGGAAGAACCTCAATGAACTAATGCAGAGTGAAATGAGCAGAACCAGAAGAATATTCTATACAGAAAATAAAACACTGTGGAAAAATCCAGTGTAATGGACTTTAGTAGCAATGCATCAAGCCAGAACACTCCTGAAGGACTTCTGTAAAAGAATGCTATCTACATTGAGAGAAAGAACTATAGGATCAGAAATGCAAAAGCAAAGCATATGACATTACTTATCACATATGTGTGTGTGTGTGTGTGTGTATGTGAGTGTGTGAGAGAGAGAGAGAGAGAGAAAGAGATTTGGGGTTTATGCCTTAAAAAAGTCACTCTATAGCAAAAATGAATATGGAAATTGGCATCAAGTGACAACAGTGGAATTGCTTCTCAGCTCTGGCTTGGGGAAGGAAGAGGAGAGGGGAAGAAATTGAATCATGTAAACATGAAAAATATTTTTAAATAAAACTTAAAATATTTTATAAAAAACAATATGATGGAATTTTAATATTCAAAAACTATTCCAATTGATTACAATGACTGAAACTATGAAATATTTTCACCACAAGGTAAGAAGTATAAAAGGACAAATAATATAAATATATACACATGTATAAATATACACAAATGTATACATATAAACATATTTAACTATTTGTTTCATTATTTTATTATATCTATTTTGTCATAATATTTTGCTATATTATTATATTTTATTACTATATGTATATAAATATTCACTTAGCACTTTGAATAACTAGTAATTTCACTCATGTGGATAATCCATCCATCTATACAGATCATTTAAACTTCTTCCTATGCATTTCTTGTTCTAATCTCTGTGTAATTCCTGTATAAAGAATCTGCTACCACATAATACGAGCTTAACCTCTATTTAGCTCAGATTCTTCATCTATAAAATGGGGATAATAATAGCACCTTCTTCCTCGGGTTATTGTTAGGATCAAATCAAAAATAATTGTAGTGTTTAGCAAAGTGCCTGGAAAACAGAAAACACTCTTTAAATGTTGTTATTGTTGTTGTTGTATTTGAATATTCATATGTGACTCTCTTACCCTGTATTGTTATTTTTGTTTGTTTTTGCAAAGATAGTGAAATAGTGTAGTATTTCCTTTTGCAAACAGGTTGAGTTGCAGATCAAAATGGTGGAGAAGGTACATATATGCACCTGTCTCTACCAAATTACCCTCCAAAATACTATGTTGTAATATCTCAAAATGAGTCCTAGAGCAGCCTAATCCATGGGTAAATGGAATAAAATAATTTTTCAAAATATCTATTGCACCAGGGTGGAAGCAGAATCCAAAAAAGCAAACCAAGGAAGGTCCCCCTCAGAAACAGGCCTTGGGGGTGGCTGAATCAATAGCAAAGGCTTCCAGAACTCTCAGTCATAGTTAGAGGGATTAGTGAAATCCTCAGAAAGAGATTTCAAGGGTCCCTTTGCTGGCCCTAAATGCAAGGCTCCTGTTGTATTGCCTATATGCAAAACCAGATCAAAGTCCAAGGATGCAGTCCAGGGTGAGGAGAAACATTAGCACATATCAGCACTTGCAGCCACAGGAGAGTTATAGTTCCAAAGCAGAAAAGAGTACTTGTGGTTATTCACAGAACACAAAATAGGTTGGGAGAGTATAAAACACACCTCTTCTTACATGCTATCAATTTAAAAGAACTGAAAGCTTATTGATACCCAAAGCCAGCTCTGAAGGAAGCTTCACAAAGAACCTGAAATAAGAAAGAGTGTTTACTTCAGCATAGTTACAGAGCACAATTTTAACAGTGTTTCTAAGTTAAAAGAAAAGAAAAAAGGCTGGAAAATTAGCAAACAATATTAAAAAAAAAACTCAACATAGGAAGTTTTTTTGGTGACAAGGAAGTCCAAAACATAAACACAAAGAAAACAGTCAATACTGCTGCATCCAAAGCCTCCAAGAAAAATAGGAATTATTCTCAAGCCCAAAAAGAATTAATGAGCAGCATAAAAAAGGATTTTAAAAATTAAATAAAAGATATACAATAAAATTGGGGAAATAAATGAGAATGAAACACTAATATCATGAAAAATAATCAACAGCTTAGTGGAGGCCTCAAAAATACTAAAGAAAGTAATACCTTTACAAAAAGAACAGATCAGTTGGTAAAAGAGGCACAATAATCCACTGAAGAAAAGAACTTATTGAAAGGTAGAATAGATTATATTTAAAATGTACAAAGATTCACTGAAGAAAAAAAGCTCTTTTAAAAAGATAAAATTGGGGGGCAGCTGGGTAGCTCAGTGAATTGAGAGTCAGGCCTAGAGATGGGAGGTCCTAGGTTCAAATATGACCTCAGACACTTCCCAGCTGTGTGACCCCTGGGCAAGTCACTTAACCCCCATTGCCTAGCCCTTACCACTCTTCTGCCTTGGAGCCAATACTCAGTATTGACTCCAAGACGGAAGGTAAGGGTTTAAAAAAAAAAAGATAAAATTGGCCAAGTGGAAAAGGAGATACAAGAGTGCACACAAGAAAATTATATCTTAAAAATGAGAATTGGGCAAGTGAAGCTAATGACTCCATGAGACATCAAGAAACAATCAAACAAAATTGAAAGAATTTTTAAATAGAAGAAAATATGAAATATTTAATTGGAAAAACAATCTACCTAGAAAAAATTCTATAAGAATAATCTAAGAAATATTGGATTGCCTGAAAGCCATGATCAAAAGAGTTTAGACATCATCAGTCAGGAAATTATCAAGGAAAACTTCCCTGATATTCTAGAACCAGGGAGTAAAATATAAAATAGAAAAAATCCACCAATAATTCCTTAAAGAGATCCCAAAAAGATAACTCTCAGTAATAGCAAAATTCTAGAAATCTCAAGTCAAACAGTGACTTGAGAATCGCATAGCTAGTACATGTCTGAGGCCAGATTTAAACTGAGATCTTCCTGATTCTAAGCCCAATACTCCAACCACTGAGAAATCTAGCTGCTTCAATGTAATTGTTAATTTTTATCTATTATTATTATAACCCACAATGAAAGCTTTTCTCTAATATCCTTAATAATGGATGAGTATTTGTATAATATTAAAAGCTGTCAATTTACTATCTCAATTTTTTTTTAACCCTTACCTTCAATATTGGAATCAATGCTGTGTATTGGTTCCAAGGCAGAAGAGTGGTAAAGGTGAGGCAATGGGGGTAAAATGATTTGCCTAGGGACACATAGCTGGGAAGTATCTAAGGCCAGATTAGACCTGATTCTCAATCCACTGAGCCACCCAGCTGCCCCCACATTTACTATCTCTTATTCTCAGTATGCCTCTGGCCCATATCCCTTTCCAATCATTCAACCCCTAAATAATATATTTTGTCAGAATTGTGACCTATATATCAGCATTAGTAATATATAGTTGCATACTTCTTCTCCACAATGCCTCTTTCTGTTCCCCCCTCATACATTCACCAGTTGTTATTTTCCAAGTGTCATGCTATTCCATTTTGCAGTGCCAAACAGTATCATTAGAACCATATTGATTTAAAAAAAATATGTTCTCCTGTTTCAATTGACACTGGACATGGAAAAACTGCCACAAACTTTCTGAGATGTCATTCAACCAAATGTCCTTTTTTAAAAGAAATTCCATTGTAAACCCAAATCATTGTTATTATGCAATGCTAATTCATGATGTATACATATATCCATGGACCAATTCAATCCGTTAAGAACCATATTCCCTATTATGAAAGAGCCAAATTCATTTCCTCTGATATTGGTTGGTACTTGCCCTGCAAAATATTTCTTCCTAAGGCATAAAATTTATATAACATATATAATATATACTATTTGAATCTATTTTCCAATCAATTTTTCAGTATCTTCTTCCATGCCTGACTTTCACACTAAAATTACCAGGTACCAAAATATATGTTAACACTGCTTAGAAAAAAAATTGAAGTGTTTCATAGTAATTTCCTACTTTTTTTAAACCGCTGCAACATGTTCTATATATAAGTTAATATATTCACAGTGAGGTTTTTCTGTTTATGTTTATCATGAGTCTTGTGAGGTTAAATGACCAAATGTTCCATAAAACATTAATTGGTGATTTTGGATGAATAAAGGAAACTAATTCAATCAACTCTTATATTCCTTCTCCCTCTGAGGACAATTTGTAGACTTTCATGATTTTTAAAACATCTTTGGGCTTCATCTTCAGTGAGAATATCATTATAGAAGTGAATTAATTCTTCCAGTGAACTTATGGGCCATTTGACAAGAGATTTACAATGGAAAACAACAGTTTATCTTTTTAAGTAAAAGTACTAAATCTTTAATTTCAATATTCTTTGCCATTCTCCAACCATAAACAGCCCTTTAAAAAATCCATTTGTGAGTCATTTCTAATTCAACTTGTTGCATTTACAGATTTTACCTTATTAAAGGTGAAAATCAAGAAAAAGAAAACAAAGATGAGAAGAACATTCTATAAGTGATTAAAATAGCTCCAGGTCAGCTTTTTAAATCAAGCTATAGTAACCACTGAAAATAAGAAATAGATAAAAATAAAGACATTGAGTCAGGTTACTGTGTTTGAGTGGCTAACATGATGTAGACATGAAAAACATAAACCCTAAAAATACATATTTGTATTTGGAGAAAAACCACAGTGAAAGAGATCTTGAAAATAGTGATATAAATGGTGAAAATCAGCAAAATCTATCATGAAAAGAGTATCAAGAAAGTGATAGTTAATAGTGATAGCAAAGATTTTTAAAAAAGATGATGATGATATAATGATAAAAATAGGCCAATTTATCTGGTAATCCAAAAGCTGCTGGTAAAGTCTGATAGAGCAAATGTCAGTTTTGAGGCCATTTTCTGAAAGCACCTTATTCTCCCCTGCTCCTTGTCTCACATCATACAGATGTCTTCCCACTGTATATTCCCTGTGTCACATGAATGGGTGAATACACTAATTTCTTACACATGCTCAAAAATTAATTTAATTCAACTATCACCATTAACTACAATCCTATAGCTCCCTTCCCCTTCACGACTAGTTTTAAGATGGTTTATTTCCATCTCCTATCACTCTTCTAAATTCTCTATCATCTAGCTTCTGATTCCAAAATGTAACTGAAATTGCTATCTCAAAATTTGCCCATGTTCTCTTAATTGCAAAATACTTTTATCTTTTTTACCATTTTTTTTATCTTTTTAGACTTCTCTTCATCCTTTGACATGATCACTCCATTTTCCAGAAGTCACTGTAAGTTTTCATGGTGCCATTTTCTACTGGTTCTCTTCCTACCAATCTAACAGCTCCTTCTCAGGCACTTTACTGAGACCTTCATTCTAGTCACAATTGCTAACTGTGGGTATCCATCCTCAGCTATCTCTACATCATTTATATTATCTTGCTTGGTTATTGTATGAGTTCTTTCTGATTCTCTTTTAAAATATATGAAGATAATTCTCAGATTTATTTATCTAGCCAGTCAGCAAACATTCATTAAGTGCCTACTATGTGACAAGCATCCTACTTAGTGCAGGAAATACCACAAAACACAAAAAAGGACCTTCTCTCAAGGAGCTTAGTGAAAGAGAAAAAACACAAAACTATGTAAAAAAAAGGACATGAAGAGGAAAAATTAAAGATGATAGATAGAGGAGGGCACTAACATGAAGAGAGGATTGGGAAAGGCTTATTATGGAAGATGGATTTTAACTGAGCCTGAGAGATAGAGATGAGTTCGAAGTATTGCAAACAGCCTGTGAAAAAGCTAAATCCAAAGATTGAGTCCATGGTCCAAGAACAGCAAGGACAGTGTCACTGTATTACAGAGTAGATAGGAGGCATTATAAGATACAAGGATGGAATAATAGGAAAGAGTCAGGGTATGGAGGGCTTTAAAAGCCAAACAGAGGATTTTATTGATCCTAAAAGTAATAGAGAGCCACAGAGTGGAGGGCCTGATATGAAGACAATTTTTGTTATTTTTTTTTTGTTTTAAAATTTAGTGGTGATGGGAAGAAGAT
Organism: Monodelphis domestica; assembly: GCF_027887165.1. Taxonomy (NCBI): domain Eukaryota; kingdom Metazoa; phylum Chordata; class Mammalia; order Didelphimorphia; family Didelphidae; genus Monodelphis; species Monodelphis domestica. The sequence continues at coordinate 686,041,122 of NC_077227.1, read as the reverse complement.
AATGTTAAAACCTTAGAGGTTATCTAAAGTCAAAGAAGTTGTTGTTGTTGTTGTTGATGTTTGGGATAAAAAGAAAATGAATGAAGAAGAAGTCAGCAGAGAGGCAGCCATGAAACATGAAAATGAATAGGGAATATTTCCTAGAACTAGATCTCATAGGAAGGAAGAGAGGCTAATTCTGCAGATCTTGATACCTCTGGACTTTTTAGTTAATAGTGTGAACCCCATAACACCTACTGGTTGAAAACTTTCCATTTCTGGGCCTCTTTGTTCTCCTACTGGGAAGAAACAGCTTCTATATGGCCTTTGGGTCACTGAAGCAAGTTTAAGCTCTTTTAGCTAACAGCAACCTTAAACCTTGGGTTTCCAGAGCTTAGTCTGTCTGCTCAATTAATTAGGCAATGAGGCCACATGATGCTCACTCACTAAAAAAAGGAGTTCCCTTTAATTATGGGAACTGCAAAGCTACTTCCATCTTACACTCTAGCAACTTTGAGGAATATCCTACTCTTTATAGTAAAAACCAATGTAGACAAGGCTTTGAAGGATTTCCCCTATGGGCACTTTCTCAGCCAATTCTTCAGTCTTAACTTAATTGCAACTTTTTTTTTTCTAATTAGCTCTAACAGCAAAGCTTTCCTCCAATCAGATTAGCTTCCAAAATCAATAGCAGATTCTCTTGTCACCTCTTCTCAGCTTCTATCATCCTCACAGATCCAGAGAATTGTGATCTATCTTCTGACTTCTTGTTTTTCTCACTGGCTTCTCCAATCAGCTTCTCTGCTTTTTTCTCTTGTTCTTGGCTTCTCTGGAAGCTGACTATTTGTGTTCTTATCTGTGGTTTTTCATCTGGTCTGTAATTACTCAAATGAGAAACTCCTCATGACCCATCTCAACTTCAATGAAGAAAGATCAAATCTACATTTCTGTCACATACTAGAGGGAAAAAATTTAAATAGCTTCATGATCCCCAAACAACTGTTTCTCAGATATAAACTCCAAAGTCCTAGAAATAACTATATTCAATTTAGCTGCTGGGAAATAATGCATCATAGAAATCTTTGTAATAATGTCATTATTTTGAAGCGTTTGCTTTCCCTCTGATCTCCCTAGGATATGCTAAAGATATCCTTAAGCACTTTTATCTGGGGGCTGTTATTTTTGCTGTTTCCCTCCTACATTCTCTCTGAATTGTTTGTTCTTCTAATTACTTTTCTCCAGATTCCATATTTTTCTTCCTTTTTCGCAGAATAAAATGCCCACATGGGAAAGGAACAGTACTTTCACATACATACATTTCTATAGGAGCCTACTTTCCTTTGTTCATAGCTCTCAACTAACTCAAATCATAAACAATTGTATATGTGAATTTGTGGACATGATTCTCTATGAATCTAAGTCAAAGAGAAGGTCCTTATCTGCTTTGGTAGTTGTTTCCTTAGCAATGAAATCATTGACAGAGTTCATAGTCATATTTTTATGATGAGTATCAGATAAAGGAAAATAAAAACACTATTTGAATATTCTGGCTGCACATATGTTACAGAGGATAAAGAGCTAGAGAAATTTGACAAAGAATTAGAGTTCTAAATAGATTAGAATATTATAGAATTGACCCTAGCTTCTTTAACTATTTGCCAATGGAATATAGGCTATTATATTTTATGTCAAGCTGGGAAGATTTTGAAGTCTTCTGAGATTGAACCATAGTTTATTATTTAAGGTCTTTTGATTATTTTGTTTCAACATAGCAATCCAAAGAACTATCTACCAATACATGAAAGGATCTTTTTAAATCTGGATATAAGAAAGAACTACTCAATTCAATTTTAATAAATGGGTTTGATTCAAGGGATATTAAGACTAAAACAAAGCAATCTCTGCTTTCTCAAGTAACTTTCTTTGTCTGAAGGAGGAGAGTCAGAGGAAAAGGGAGAAGTATAAAATGTACACAAATGAGTTAATGCAAACAATGGAAAGGAATTTCATGACCTAGGAAAAGCTTATGTTAGTGGTATCTGGAAAAAAACTCATTTTGGTGGCATCTGAGCTGAGTTTTGAAGGAAGGATTGTATTCTATAAAGTGGAGAAAAGGATAAATGCATTTCAGAAAGGAAGATGAATCCATTTATATTTTCCAAAATGATCCTTTCCAATATTTGTCAGGAATATCAAAATGTTGTATCAAAATAGTGTCAAAATGAAATGGCTCTCATTTATAACTTTTATTAGAGTGTAAGCTCCATGAGAATAGAGACTGTCCTTTGTCTCTTTATATATCCTTGAAGCTTAACACACTGTCTGAAAAATAGTAGGCAATTAATAAATGTTTATTGACTGATTGATTGATTAAATTGACTCTTCTTCTTTGAGTAGGAAATTTAATCCCTTGTAGATGATGATGGAATATTGCTAAGAACAAAGGAGATACTATTATTGGTGTACTCTGTACTGAATACAGAATATGCCTAGAGTACTGTAGTACATGGTTTTAAAAGATCATGGCAAACTGGAGAACATGTGGAGAGGATAGGGGTATAGAGAACATATTGTATAAAGACCTATTAATGAAACTAGATTTTCCTACACTGGAGAAGACCTGGGAGGAGCCTAAGACCTTGTCTTAAAATATTTCAGAGGGTTGTAACATAGAAGCAAGATTGACTTCAGAGGGCAGAAACTAGAAACAGTGGGTAGAGATGGAGATGGAGAAATTAATCAGGTAGGTAACACATTAATTATTATCATCATTTCACAGGTGAGGAAAGGATACCTCAAAGAGATTAAGGGATTTTCCCACTGTCACTCAGCTAGAAGATTGATCAGAGTTGTTTCCTGAAATTCTAGCACCATATACACTACATTATGAGGAAGGTGAAGGTTTAATGTGAGGAACGGATCAGAGGAGGAAGAAAGGAAGGACTTTGTAAATATCAATGCTGTCCCAAAGTGGAAAAGGCTACTTTGGGATATAATGGGTTTCTCCTTCACAGCATCATCAATCAAAGGCCAGATAATTATTTTTAGAGGCCTTAAAGAAGAGAATATTGTTTAGGAAGGAGGTTGGCCTCAAAGGTCCTTTCTATTTAGAGATCTTGTAATTCTGTAATTCCTTCCCAGAATGAAATAACATCTTTATTTGTGTCAAAGAAGAGCAAACAGGTGAATCACCAATATCTTAGAAATGACCATTACATTTACACAGAACAGTTTTTATTTTTGGAATCATACAGAAAAAGATAGGAAAAAGGAAAGATAGGAAATGACCATTTAAGGCAGTTTAAGTAGCCTAAACTCTGAATTAACTGAAAGTAATAGTTGTAAACCAGATGTCTGTTACTATTCAAACATGGATATTTTGAATTTAGTACACTTTAAAATTTCTTCAAAATGTCAAATAGTGCATATTTTTTTAAAGAAAATGTCTTGCTTCATTCTCCATTCAGTAAAAGTCACAACCTGCTACTTCCCTTATATCATAATTTAGATGTCAATCTCTGCCGCTCTAAAACAGTAGCCCTGGAGTTTTAGCTCTACTTAAGGCTGGCTTCCAAATATAATAATAAAAAAAAAGCTGTGAAATCTGAAACCTCTTAGTAATTCTACTGGCTCACGGCAGGGCCACTTGAAAGCCACTCAATATAAGAAGAAAATAAGATGTGCAAGTTTCAGAAGGTATTGTCAGAAATGAAGTTGAAATGGGTAGAAATATTGTTTTCTACCACTTCATTCTTAACGCTTTCATATCCTAGTAAAAGACAATGTATTTTCAACTGTAGTTACAATCCACAATTACCAGCTTTCTGACTATTCAATTCTACAATTAAGATAATTAATCCTGCATTTATAAAATAGGGTTAGTAATGAATACTGACTCCCAAAAGATTCAGGTTTTTATCTAGAACAATCACATAATTTTTCTAGTTACACATATAAAGGCCAAGGCTAGTTAGGCAATAAGGTAAATCATTGAATATTAAGTATTGAAAAATATTTCATAGATCATCTAGTCTAAATCTCTCAAATTATAGATGAAGGAACTAAGGTTCTTAGAGGCAGGAGGTGACTTGTTCATTGCCACATAGGAAAGTGGAAGCAAACTTTGAACTACAAATCATGCTTCTTCACTTGAAGTCAACTACTCTTTCCCCTGTATAATTAATTTTTTTTTCTATAGTGTCATTTAAGCAACAGGGAATAGCAGTCAACATGAACCAGATAAATCTGAAGTCAATAATTCATATGACAAAAATGATTCCTCATTTTATTAAAAGAAAACCATTGAATTGTTTTAAAAATAATAAAAATTCAAATATTTCAACATATTTCAGGGAATAATAGCCTCACCATAAACTGAAAGAAGATTGTGTTCCACTGGACTTTGGTTACATAATGTTTATTTTTTATAAAGTAAAATCCACTTTGACTTTTGTTCCAATAGTTTAGGCAAAGAACTTACCTTGAATTCAGTTTGATTCAGTAAGTTTTTCTGAAGTACCCTTTATATGCTAGTTACTGGAGATATCTTTTCCCATTGTTGCCCCCCTAAAAAAAGAAATATTCCATGCCCTAAAGGGGATTATAATATCAGAGTAGGACAATAGAGTGAAATGACATATAACCCAAGACTAGGACCATTCCCCTTCCCAAGGTCTGGTCTAGAACAATCTGAGGAGTTACCCCAAAATGTGTAACAATAGTCTGGGTTCAGTTTTAAGCTACAATAGCTTTTTTTTATTGCTATGATAGCTGAAAACTACACTGAAGTTCTTGAGACATTCTGTACTACTCTTTATATGTTCTATTTTTCCTCCTCTCCAATAAAATTTGGAAGATCTTATAATATAATTTCTATAGAGGTGTCCTGCTCCTCTATAAGAACTCCAGGAAATAAATGAATAACAAGTTAAACATCATATTCATTCTACCCCCATAGAAAATGGAAAATATTCAAAGATTTCATAGAAGATAAAGAATAACTGCATAAAAATGAAGTGAAATTAAAACCTAAAATTAACCTAATAATTAATCTGCCCTCTCTAAAATGTTGCACACTCAAAAACAAAAACAAAGCAAAAAGCAAACATACATGGTCTCAGATGTAGTCAACCTTTAGTGTTATCCTTGCATTTTTCCTCTAAGATTAACATTCACTGGAGTTGATGAACAAGTAATTGCTCAATATAAAGGATTAGCATGATAGTCCATATTAATGACAAGAAAAATGGAAATCATGATTATATCAAAAATTCAGAAAAAAGTTTTTAAAAAATTCGACACATTTCTCATTAAAATTCAGGAAAGACCATTTTTAAAAATGGGACTTTTCATAATATGGTAAATAATATTTAACTAAAAGTAAGAGTCAGCATTCCATGTAATAGAAGTAAACCTGAGGCCTTTCTAAGAATACCACAGGTAAAGCAAACAAGTACATAATAACCATGAGTATTTGGTACAGTGCTAGAAATTGTAACTATAGCAATGAATAAAAAAGAAAGTAATTTAGAGAATGAGCTTGGGCAAATTGGAAACAAAATTATTGTTACTATAGAGAATTAAGAAAATCAAGTTAAAATAATAGAAACAATAGCTTAACCAAAAATGTCAAATATAAACTAAATCTATATAACTAGTCAGCATTTCTTCATATATATTGAACTGAAAGGGATGAGTAAAATCTATTCAAAATAATTAGAGAATGTATAAAATATTTGGGAGTTTAGCCACCAAAAGAAAGTAATTAATAATAATAAAGCTTCAATATATTATTTTTTTAGCTTCAACATATTCTTTAGAGAAATAAAGACAGACCTAAGTAGTGGGAGAAATATTAATAATAATGTATAGAGAATGTAATAAAATGATAATAGAACTAAAGGCAATTACTAATTCATTGTCATTTAAATCAAACACCAGTAAATTCAGTGATAGAGCTGAGAGGGAAATAAAATGAAAAAAAAAATGGGGACTGACTAAAAAAAAAACTAGAAGTGAATAATTGTTTGAAAATAAAATAATAACATAGCCCTTTACCAGGACTTGCACATTAAGAGAGGACACCATCACCCTATGGCAGTTGAATACCTGACCAGCTGAAATTCTGGTGAGTCACTTGCCTGGAGGTTAGGACTGGGATCCTGAGAAACACAACTCAAGTCTGGAGACCTTTTGTCCTTAGACTGATCAGGTGATATTTCTGTCTCTCTTTCAGGCTTACTATCTTGCTTTTTTTTTTTTCTGGGATAGTGTTTCTCCCTTATGTAGGCACATCTGGCCTTATTTGTCTGGCCTGTATATTTTTCCCAAAAAAGCCAGGCTTGGCTCATCTTGAGCTTAGGTCTATCTGGCTTAACTATCTCTAAGAAGCAGCCACTGTGCTGTGCCTGCATTATTATTATAAATTATTATAAATTTATTAAAATATTGTAATTATTATATAAATAATTATAATTATAGTGAATGAAGTTTCCAAGATTAATTTTAATCATTACATAATAAAAAAGTCAAGAAGGGAGGCAATATTAGTAATTGAAACCTTAAATTAATCTACAAAGCAGTAAGCAGCAAACTGATGCTAGAGAGGTTGTTCAGTATGCATGAGTTTACAACATATACAGAAATATCACCCCATTGTTTGAACAATCTAAAGACCTCAACTTATGGTCTAAAAACTCACTAATTGACAAAATATTCTGGTAAAACTTGAAGAAATCTGACCAAAAGTAAGCATAAACCAACTCTCTTCATCAAATATTGATATTCTCAGTAAATATATAATTTTAAAAAAGGTAGAGGAGCAATAAAGACAGTATTTTTCAACTCTATAAATAAGGAAAGAGTTTGTAACCAAATAAGGAATATAGGTTACAGAACAAAAAATAGGTCATTTTGATTGCATATTATTTTTGCATGTACAAAAGCAATTACAATCAAAATTAGAAGAAAAACGGCTAGTTTTTTAAAATAGCAGCAATAACAAAATTTTGCCCCAAGATTTCCTGACAAAGGTTTCATTCTAGGTTCTATATATATATATATATATATAAAGAACTGATTCAAACTTATAAAAACAACAGCCATCCCTCAAATAGATAAATAGTTAAGCAATATGAAAAGGCAGGGTTTCAAAGAAGAAAATTTTATCTCCAAATATGGAGTTGTAAATCTATAGTCCATAATATTTGTTAAGCTGAGGATGGTGATCTCTCATGCTCTGGAATTCTATGTTAAACTAGAGCAGTAAAGCGGATCCCATTTGGAACTGACTTTACCACTAGAGTAATAAACTTTGAAGAAAAGGTAGCAAGAAAGAGTCTTCCTAAAGAAAAAACTGACTCAGGTCAGAATGAATCATGTCAAAACTTTTGTGCCAATTAGCAGTATAATTGTGGCCATGTATGATGGCTGTCATTTCCAGACTTTGTGAGAAGATATCAAGAAAAAGAGAATAAAACAAAGGACAAAATAGAGTTTTCTTCCTTCTGTCCTTCCTTCTTTCCTCCCTGCCTTCTTCCTTCCCTTTCTCTTCCTCTCTTCCTCCTTCTCTCCCTTCCTTTCTCCCTTCATCCTTCTCTTCTTCCCTTCCTTCCTTCATTCCTTCTTTCATCTTTCAACTTTACATTTTGAATTATGTATACTTGAAAATAAAAACAATCTCATTTTTGCATGCAATAATATTCCATTCTACAATCAATATTTAAGTGATCATTTTATAAAATCTTTCTTACATTCAGAATTTTGTAATGAAATACATAATGTATGCTCCATGTGGATCAGGTCTGAACTTTACTCCACTTTCTATGCCTTCTGATGATTATTAATGTTCTGCAAAAATAGCTATGCTCTTTATTTTTTTTCAAAACCCTTACTTTCCATTTCATTGATTCCAAGGCAGAAGAATAGTAAGAGCTAGGAAATGGGATTTAAGTGACTTGTCCAGGATCACCTAGCTAGGAAGTGTCTGAGGTCCAATTTGAACCCAGGACTTCTCACCTCCAGACCTGGCTTTCAATCCACTGAGCCACTTTGCTTGCTCCTGGCTATGTATTTTAAAAGAGACAGAGACAGAGAAGGAGAGAGAATAAATACATGATATCCTTATGTAAACAATAGTATTGTGACAGAATTATGTGCAGAAGAGAAACTAAACTTAAAATTATTTCTAAGACCTTGCCATGCTTTAAATATGTTTTAAAAAATGCTACTTTGCCCATACAAATATAGAAACATGTAGTTTTTCTGAAGAGCACATTCAGCAATTCCAAAGATTCAGATTGTAACTGATAAATCAAAAAGTCTATGAAAAAAACAAAGTAGATGATATTCACTCTTTCACAGAAGAATCATTAATAATGTACATGTATACCTTCTTGTTAAAACTTTTTCAGTCATGTCTGACTCATCGTATCCCCATTTTCTTGGGTCTTCTTTTCCTTCTCCAGTTCATTTTACAGATGAGAAAACTGAGGCTGGCAGGGATAAATGATGTTCCCAAAGTCACAAAGCTAGTAAGTATCTGAGGCTGGATTCAAACTCAGAAAGAACCTTCCTGACTCCAAGACAGATACTCTATCCACTGTGCCACCTACCTGCCTAACCAAATGTACATATACACAAAAAATATGCATATGTGTGTGAAGATTGGATTTGGCTCTCCCCTGATTGTAATAATGAAGGTACTTAGCTCTTCCTTGATTATGAAGATTAAATTGCAATCCCCTGTCTATTTTTAGATTTTAACTCCCAAAGTATAAACAGAGTACTTAAAGTTGAGTATGGAGATCTACCCATGTTGTATTTTAACCATAAAAAGATGTGAATACCCATTTCATACATTGAGTGGGAGGTTTGTGACCCATGTGTGAAAGAGTGGGCAGTCCTGAAGTAGAGTGTCAGTTGTGATTGGTAGACATAAAATATAGGGGAAGTGACACAAGATAAAAAGGTCTTTAAAAGTGGAAATAGAGACACACAGAGACAGATACTTGGACTTGGAGTAAAGAGTAAACTTATATGGGAGACCTCAGACTGCTTTTATTTTATATGATCACTGTGGCTGACTTCCTTTCCCTTTCTGGTGTGTGCCTCCAGGAAAGGCCCATCATCTTGAGACTCACTCTCTCTCTCTCTCTCTCTCTCTCTCTCTCTCTCTCTCTCTCTCTCTCTCCCTCCCTCGCTCCCTCCCTTTTCTCTATTCCTTTATATCTTCCTTCTATTGTAAAAATAAACTACCATAAATTCCATTTTACTTTAGTAATTAATTTTTGGGATTTAGAAATTAAATCCCTGGCAACCAATTAAATATTCAGTCCAACCATAAAACTAACACATTTACAAATTTATTCAATTGTATCATCTGTATATCGATATATCAACTCTGTGTATATCCCATGTCTTCATAGGGTCAAACACCATGCACACTGGACATATCTATCCAGAGAAGAGAAAGACGGACGGACAGATGGCCAGACAGATGGATGAATGGATGGATGTATCTCTGTATAGGTATGGTTTTATACACATTATCTCATATGACCTTCAAAACAAAATTTAAAATATTGAATATTAATTTTAAATTGAAATGAATTTGAATTGAATATTAATTTTAAATATTAAATATTAAAACAACAAGCGGCCATTCATATTTCTTGTTAAGATATTTGGTCTTGGTATATAATGTTTTTGTAATTGTTAGCACAGTAGAAGTCTCACATTTAGGGAGAAAAGCAGTGTTGGAAAAATCTATTGCCTTCAGTAACTTGGTCTTCCATTTTGTCAAGTTTCTCCATTCTCATCATTCAAATTTCAATTTGACTTCAGAAATCCAGGACAATGATCATATATTAGGCAGTAATATTGCATGATACTGTGTCTTTATAATCTCAAAGACTAAAACATCTCCCCAAGATAATAATTTCTTGCCTATCAATTTTTTCCTTATTTTATCAGCAAAGTAGTATAGTTGACAGAGCATTGAGCCTGGAGTCAGGAAAACCCAAGTTCAAATCTGGATTCAAAAACTTACTACCTAAATGATGCTGCACAAGTCACTATACTTCTATCTACCTCAGTTTCTTTGAAAAATAATCATCTTAATAGCATCTCCCTCCCATGATTGCTGGGAAGATTACGCGATATATTTGTAAA